>NW_028270141.1:12524266-12824266 GCF_037043375.1 Chiloscyllium plagiosum | reverse complement strand
TGACAAACCCGCCTTTCCTGACTGGCTAATTTTGAGGCAAAACTTTGGATCTGCCATCTCAATATTATTGAATACTTTACACACTTTAACTGAATGCGATGACCTTCTTCACTCAAGGTGTTGACAATTCAGCTTCTCTAATCTTTCCCTGTTGCATTTGGGATTATTCTGTTGCTGCTTTCTTCTAATTCTAGTTTAATCAATGCACTTACACATCTTTTATAGCATTGTGGAGTTCCTGAGGTTGAAATTCCAGTGTTGCGGAATTTACAAATTGTGATGACTGGTGTGCAGGTAAGACAATTTTCAACTCTCTGCAAGGCTATAGCATTTCTATCAATTTGTCACATATTGCACCACATGAATTCTCCAGTCCATGTATCTGATATTTTTCTGCAATTGTTAGTATATTAGAACCTGATTCCTATTTGAAAAGATCTTTCCAGTACTGATAAATTTGTTTTGTTTCAGTTATCTTTTGAAAGGCAGGACGAACAGTTGTTTATGAACAATTAACATGCCCACAAAAAAAAGTTACTATCTACTAAATACCCACAGACACATGGCAATATCTGCACAGAGTTCCTGTATCAAATAATGTTGATGGCCAATGACCTGATCAATGTGTAATAAACTCTCTGTATGATCTCTGTGACCTGAACATTATTATTCTGGTTATGAATCCCATCATTATGTTACTTATTTTAATTGCTTCTCTAGATTGTATGCCTTGGAAATTATGTGACTGTTATTATCCCCATGGGGATTCCTTCTGAATTTACCTTTCCTCCATATACAACAATAAAAACTTATACATTAATTTAACACATTTGTCACAGTATTCACAAGCGTTCCACAGAGGGCTTACCAAGCAACAATGCAACCAAACCATAGAATAACAGCAACTTGTACTTTTATGATGTTACAGTCAAATCATGTAAATTTGGAAATGGTCACTTTACTTTTCAAAAGGTAACATGGAAAATTGCCATTATACCTTCAGAAGAATGAACTCAGGGCAGACATATTACTTGTTCTGTGGTTTCTGTCAGGTAGAGACAGATATATCTGAACATAATCCTGGGAAATTACTTCCGATGTAAATTGCCTTCCCAGGTGCTGATGAGGACCCCTCATCCCTACAATGGAAGAGATTAAAACTAAAAATAGCTGCTAGACCTGCCTGAAGATGGAATTTCATGCAGATAGCATTTCATTTAAAATCATCCAAAAAGATAATCATATTTGGAATTAACATTTCCTCCATTGTGTGTCAATTACATTGGTTTCAATCTACTGTGTGGATAATGGAATGTATCATTACTGTCATTGCATGGCTGCAAGTGGCTCGAGACGGAGCTGATATCTCATAAATACACAACCCTCCTCCAGCAAGTTAATCTGGGATATGAAGGCGAGAGGAAAGTTATCTCTGGCACAACACAAAGGACTCTGCCTCAAATATCACCTTAAACCAAGAAGAGAGGTTTTAATGTAAGGTTATGTTTTCACTCAAAGTACATCTTTGAAAAATTCCTTTTCTGTCTGTGGAAGTGGATGTTTATCACATTTTTATTACAGGTGTTATGAAAGATAAACATTTGTTCTTTCTGACAATTTAAGCTTACAAAAAAGTTTGCTTTATGTTTGTACTTGGACGATACAGAAAACAAAGGGAACTACATTCTATTCTCTAAAACTACATTATGTTGCAGTCAGCCAAGAGGTGTCAAAAGAGGGAAATCATCCCACATCTCTTCCTCTCTATAAGATGTAGCATTTAATGTATATAACGCGCTTCACAGCAGACTTATGAAATAACTCAGCCATATTATAATTCATTCACAAGGTGAGGATATCCCTGGCTAGGCCAGCATTTATTGTCAACCCTTAATTGCCCAGAGGGCAGTTAAGAGTCAATCACATTGCTGTGGGTCTGGAGTCACATGTAGGCCAGATCAGGTAAGGATGGCAGCTTCCCTCCCTAAAGGACCTTGGTGAATCAGGTAGATTTTTACAACAATCGACTCTCAAGTCCAGATTTTTTTATTGAATTCAAACTTCACCATCTCCCCAGGCAAGGTCAGAACCCAGGTCCCCAGAACATTGCCTGGGTCTCTGGCCTAACAGGGCAGAAGAGGGTACTGCAGATGCTGGAGATCAGAGACAAGATTAGAGTGGTGCTGGAAAAGTACAGCAGGTCAGGCAGCATCCGAGGACCAGGAAAAATCAACGTTGCGGATGAGCCATTCCTGATTAAGTGCTTTTGCCCGAAATGTTGCTTTTCCTGCTCCTTGGATGCTGCCTGACCTGCTGTGCTTTTCTAGCACCACTCTAATCTTGACTCTTTGGACTAACAATCCAGTGGTATTACCACAAAGTCATCAACCCCTCACTGTGACAGAAAATGATACTGGTGGAGATATCCAAATTCCTGAGCAAAGAAGGAGACTTTTAGGTGGATTGTGAAAGAGGAAAGAGAAGTGAACAGGCAGAAAGGTGAATTGGGGAATTGGAGTCCTGCAGGTTTGATCACCAACAGTGGAGCAGTTAGAACTGAGGTTGATCAAAATGCCAAAGATGGATAATTCCTCACATCTAAGAAGTCTATGAATGTGAGGAGGCTATGTATACAGGGATGGATAAGGCCACAAACATCTTTGAAAACAAGGATAATAATTTGAAAATTAAGATGATGACTAGCCTGTTGGTCAGCAAGCACAGAGTGATAGCTGGTGCAAATAATGAAATGACAACAGAGTTTTGGGTGATCTCACATTTATCGAAAGAAGAATGAATTCAGTTAGGAGCACATTGGAATAGACAAGTCTACAAACAACTAAGGCACAAATAAGGAAATACTAAGTCAGTTCCATTAAAGAAGAATGTTTTAATGGATTTGAGGAAGAAGGAAAGTTTGAGAGGTGTAGAGGTTTAAGCAGGAAGCTACAAAACAATATTGAAGCTATGCCATCAATGATAGATTGGTGAAAACTGAGGAAACTGCAGAATTGGATGATAGCAGATAACTGAGAGTTGCTTTTATTTTCCATCTAGCATTTTCTATATTATGCAAGACTTTATTGAATGCATTTTGTGAAAATAATCAGAATATTTCTAAAATAATACTAATTAAACTCATCATGTTGCGATAACTGAAACTCACAAGTAAACATGATGCATTGTATGAAAGTGTCTCATTGCTCATAGCTGCAAACTGAACTTTGTGTTGCTTTGCAGTTTAGCCATAAGTTTGGTGTGATGGAGGCCAAACTTATTCAATGTAAACAAAAGTCAGTATTGGCTCAGAGTAGTTTATACCAGTAAAACTCACATTGATAATCAGGAATGAAAAACATTCTAAATAAAATCCTTCTACTTGCTGAAGATGCCGATAGTCAAGATACACCAAACCTTTATATATTTTATACATTTCATGTAACCCATTTTTACTCAGCTTTAACACAGTAAGAAGTAGAAAAAAACATTCAGTAACAGCAGTCAAGAAGTTGACTGTAGTGTAGAAATAATTTCTACACCACTTCAGTGTGGGATAGTGAGAGCAACTGGAAGAGAGCATTAAATTACTAGCTGTGGTTCTGCATTGCCCCACCAGGCCCTGATATTGACCTGTTCCTGGATATCCACAGCAAGGCAGTATGAGCACATTGATATGTGCAGATGATGACACTATAATGTAAACCATTATGGCAGGTGCTCAGCTCCAGCCTGTTGCTCTCCCTTCACCAAATCCTCTGCACTCTCTGTTCATTCTCTCTCCCTTCTGTTCACTCCCACCCCCAGTCCTTTCTCACGCCTTGTGTCCTCTTCCATCTCCCTTCAAAAAGAGAGACAGAGAATAGATGGTGATGACTCTACCTAGGAGATGGAGTTCCTGAATCCTGATGAAGGGCTTTGGCCTGAAACATTGATTCTGCTGCTCCTCGGATGTGGCCTGACCTGCTGTGCTTTTCCAGCACCACACTCTGGACCCCAGCCTTTTGCTGCCTAATTCCCTTTCCCACTCAGGTGCGTATGGATCTAGCAGTTTTTGGGCTGGAGTAAAAACAAATGTTTTGGAAACAGGGCTGGGTTTTTCCAATCAAACTGAGCCTTGACCACCCAGTTTCAGCTTGGCTCATTGCTCATATCAGTGTTTATTTTTTCGTGTGGTTATCTGGGATTTTAATTCATTCCATTATATTTTAGCGACGCCAGGCTGGATCAAACATGCCCCAATGGGTGTGTTCTCAGTGTGGAATGTGTAAACTAAGGTGGGTAGTTAGCCCACCACCTTTTTTCCCACCTCCAAGCACATCCACACAGTACAGAGGGTGACTGGAGATTGAAATCGGCAGCCTGCCTCCCCATATGTAAATAAATAATTAAGGGTCAGTTCAGTTTGTTCAAAGGAAGGAAACTCCACTTTCAACCTCTAAATGCACCCCACCATGGATGGCCCCAGTTTGTTTTCTCTTGATCGTTCTCTGACTGACTTATTAGTGTGGATAGGGTGCAAGCTGTTCCATCTCTCCAACTGTAGTTCTCAGCCCCTTGACAAATTCTCCTTGCTGTCCGTCCACAAGGTTTCAAAGCAAGTTTTTTGTTTCTTTCTTCTGCAACATTACTAGACTCTGAAAGTGATCTGAACTGGAAAGAATCAGGATAGCAGGAAATGTTGTAATCTTCTGCATGAACCTCCTAATATCCGAGTAATTATTTAACCACAGATTGGTTTAGCTCAGTTGGCTGGATCGTTGGTTCAGTGTAAATTCCCATCATTGGTGTGAGGTTACCATGAAGGACTCTCCTTCTCAAACTCTTCCATTGCCTGAGGTCTGGTGGCCCTCAGGTTAAATCACCACCAGTCGCTTCTCTCTAATGAGAGAGCATCCTCAGTGGTCTGATAAGACTATGGCGACACAGCAACATATAACTGCTTGAAATAAGCACTAGTTGATGAGTCTGTGACATAGCTGAGGAACACCAAATCTAAACCTGCCAACATTCCTGCTAGTGCAGTGTTAAGACATTGCCTTTGAGAAAAGGAGTGCCCTTGTCAAGGTCTATAAAAACATGAGAGGCCTAAATAAGGTAGCTAGCCAACAACATTTCCCATGTTAGGGCATAGCTTTAAGGTGAGAGAGGAGAGATACAGAGAGGGACAATTGTCTCACACAGAGGGTGGTGAGTGGCTGGAACAGGATGCCGGACATAGTGGTGAAGGCAAGTACAATGTTGTCATCTAAGAAACATTTTGACAGGTACATGGATGGGATTGGTATGGAGGGATATGGAATAAATGCAGGCAAATGAGACGAGACTAATTGTGAAAACTGGGCAGCGTGGAGACATGCCGTAAACTTCTAGGACTCTAAATATGCTGCCACAGAAATTAACATAATTTGATTGAAAGTGAATGTTGGGCATAATGTACGGCTACTCTAAAAGTAAGCTGGGAAAGAGTTCCAGCAATGATACAGTTGGATCAGTGGTTTCAAATGTTCATAGCTGCTTCAAAATAAACAAACACATTTATTTTCTTGAACCAGAAAATGGACCAAACCGAGTTTACTATTAGCATTTTGGAAGTGGCCTTCAATTGGCAGATAACGTTTTCTTATTACGTTCTGTAGGAACTTGAGTTGAAGAAGTTTCTTTTATGAAAATAAAGGTTGTTTGTCTGGAAGGATATGATTAGGTTTAATTAATAGTTACTTTGAATATAATACCTCTTTGATAAGTTATGCAATTTCATTATTTATTATATTTTAAAATGTCGATTTTATCAACTATTGGCCACATCTGAAGGATAATATGTCAGATAAAAATATTTTGGGTATAGGATGAAAGTTCATATATAAAGAAACATTTGCAGCAGTGTTAAGCAAACATAATCTTGTTTTTTAGAAGGTGTACATGATAACATTTACATTTTTTCAAAGTGTATTTAGTCATTGAAGAAGTTAAATTATCACAATTAGGAAATAAGTGACTAAATTTACTTTGAAAAAAAAATGTCAATTCTAAATAAATACATCAGCAACGTCAGTCTTCAGAAATGTTAACTTGTGTATTGATATTGAAACCTGGCAAGGTGAAAAAGTCATGAGTTTTATGGAAATTCAAGTTGCAAATATAAACTATGATGTTTCTCATTCCTGTGTTGTTCTATCTCAAGGAAAATGAAGTCTTCATCAATAGACACGCTTCACTTTAGACCTTTACTTCAAAAATGCTGAAAAATAACTTATAACTTTAAAACACAAATTTTAAAATTACTTCATAAAGTTTTGCATAAAACCAGAATCCAGGAAAGTGATTTGCAGTGACAGAAAATTGAAGGGTGTTGGTTTTATTTCTGCAAAGGAGGTTACATGATGAAAGTTGCATCCAGCATGTACACTCAAAGCTGCTTTCCAAAAACAAATTTTATTAAAACTCATCTTACTTTTTGCCAGGATAAATAAATACTCTTCAACGTGGCAATATTTACAAGTAGGAGCAACTTACTCCAGATGCTGGACTGGAATCAAAATTCACTGGAGATCACAATGGATCAGGCAGCATCCATGGAGAAGAGCAAACTAACACTTTGAGTCTAGATGACCCTTCATCATTCCTGATGAAAGGCTTTTGACCAAAACATCGATTTTCCTGCTCCTCGGATGCTGCCTGACCTGCTGTACTTTTCCAGTGCCATACTCTCGACTCTGCATCAGAGTTGAAGTGAAATGTGGAGGGGGCAGTATGTCTGCAATAGTGGGAGGAGTTGTTGGAGTGCTGCGGGAGAAAGGATGTTGATAGTTCAAATGCAAGTTTTGTGAGGGTGGCAGATGAGGGAGCATTTCAGTTAGGCTGCCATGTTGTTTTCAAATTGATAGGAAAGAAAGGTGAACCAGCTCCTCAGTACTTCTGACAGAAGATTTCTGTAAATTATTCAGCATTATCTTTTGCCACTGATATTTTGGACTCACCCATTAATGAGTTTGTTGATGTTTGAGGAGTCACCTCCTCCAGTGAGTTGTTTAACTGTCCATCACCATTCATGACTAGAAGTATATTTCCATTCCTTCAGTGACACTGGGTCAATTTCTTAGAGCTCCCTCTCTCTCAGTTTTATGCGTCAACCTATTGCATATGGACTGCAGTAGTTGAAGTAGGCACCTCAGCACCAGCATCTCAAGGGTAGTGAGGGATGGAACATCCACATCTTATGAATTAATTTAAACAAATGCAGTATTTGTACATGTGTACTATGAGTTACAAAGAACAAAGATGCTCTGATTTAACCCATATTGCATTGTCATTAAACAAGAAAGTCTTGATAAACCACTGTGTCTCAAGTTACATGATTGAATTAATCTAAAGCCATAAAAGGACGAGAGACTAAATATAACATTTTCTCAAGCGATGACCTCATGGGCAAATATTGATCGAGGAGCACCTATCTCTTTATGCTGATGAAAACATTTACTTTACTCTCACCTCCTAGTTTATTCACTTTCAGTGAAATAGAAACCATTGCCCATAATAAATCTGTCCTCTTTGACAGGGTTGAAGTCTCTCAGGATCAAGGGCCTAATCAGGAAACAGCAATAACCAATTTCACAATCCAAAGACCAGCACCTTGCTCATGGGAGTTAAATGTTGTTTATCTTGCTCTTCGATCGAGTGGAACTTTTGATCTTCCTGTTCGATAGCATCCACTTCAGTTTTCAGATCGATCATATGCTCGTTAGGGATTTCCAGGCTTTGGAGAGCACTTTCTATTCAACAACTTCTTGGGGCATGGAAATGACCTGGAGTTTCACCATGACCTGAATCCTTACTGTCTTCTCTTTTTTTTTAATGCTTGGTTATGACTAATGTTCTCACAGGCGCAGGATTTTGAAGGAAAGTGAACAGATCTCCCTTGCAGTTTGTAACTATTCCTTCCTGCCATTTCCACGGCTGTGATATATTCACAGGTCTCCTTTCATGTCGACTTATTGTCTTTGCTCATTGGCCTGTATTTTATTGTTCGCTCCTCTTCCTGCAAATGTGTCACTAGCACAAGCTCAATCCATACCCATGGTGATGAGTTTCCTTAATTTGAGAAAAGAGTCTCTCTCGGCTGCTGCTTCCCTTGACGGGATGTAACATGCAGTATAATCCCATTGCCTGCTGTACTATAATAAGTTCGAATTTCATTTTTTGCATATATTCCAACAAATTGTGACTTCATGAACAATATTGATTCTGTCAAAAGCATCTGGCCTCATCATGCAGGTGAAAAACATTTACTCTCATCTCCAATTTTGCTCTCATCTCCAATTTTATCCACTTTTAGCCAAATGTAAAATCTTTGTCCATGATCTCACAGGCCACTTTGACAGGGCTGAATGCTCACATTGTCCCCATTCAGTGTTATTTTATTTAAAATGATATGTCCTGCTCACTCAGTGTTTGCCTGAATGTGCACGTGCAGCAACCTTTTAAATCACTTGAATTCCCTCAGAATCAACTTTACAAGTTCCAAAAATTGTGTCACACTGTTCTTCAGTCCTTAGTTTTTTAAGTGTATTCTATCCTCGCCTTGTTGCCATCTTTCTGTGGTGTAAGATGAACGTAAGCCCTGCAGGAGGCAACCATTCTTGAACCGACTTTATTTAAAGCTCCAAACTGAACAGGCAGCAGAGAAGGTATTATAATTGAATGTTTACATTACAGTCACTCTGTTTTTCTCTATCAAATTAGATTTCGGCTTATGTTTATTCTGTCTTAATTAAAGCCCTTTATCCAAAATTGCAAGAACTGCCATATTTATAAGTCAAAGCATTGTTACTCATGTTGCTTAAAATGGATGACTCAAGGGCAATGGATTAGCGCTACTATTTCAGCATGGATAATTAAATGACAACAGCAATCCTTATGGTCAATACATTACTCCCGGAAATCTGATTTATGGAGTAAAATAATAATCAGATTGAAAAGCGCATATAAGAAAGAGAGAAAAAGATGTAAATGAGGAAGAACCAACTGAGCAAACTGATCTGGACAGATGGGGTCTACAGTCAATGATATGATAGTGTTGGAAAGTCTGATCAGCCCCACATCTCTGAGAGTTTACACTCTATGTCCGGTTAATGCGGGAACAGGTAAGCATGGGTCATGAACATGTCACAGGTTACGGCCCACAAGCTTGAGAGTGTGGGAGCTTTGAACTCAGCTAAGTTAATAAATACAAATTCAAAACAAAAACCTACAGGATGGGTGGAACATATAATCATGAAATTAACACTTGGACAGCTTGTTCATCCAGGAACAATCCCATTCACTCTCTCCGGGGCCAGAACATGCCGTTTGGGAACTGCTCAAGGAAGCAGTCAAAAGGAGTGATCGAACTGGGAGAAGGATACAAGAGACTGGGAAAATTGTATACCAAGGGACGGGAGAACAGTTGTGAAGTCCATAGAAGTGGACTCATCCCACTTATCATCTTGGAAAGACACCCCTGATTGAAGACCTGAGTGACTCTGTGCAGATCCCCAACTGACCTCCTGCTAATCCCTGGACTGGTCGCACTGGTACTGACCATGGACTTGTATACAGACTCCTGACCCTCATCATCCCAAGAAGATAACTGACTGTATCCTAGCCCCTGCTCAGAGATGGAACAATGCTGTTTATTGACTATACCAGTTCTCTCTGACTGACAACAATGCTACCCGTTGCTCCCGATGCGGTCTCCTCTACATTGGGGAGACTGGACGGCTCCTAGTAGAGCGCTTTAGGGAACATCTCCGGGACACCTGCACCAATCAACCACACCATCCTGTGGCCCAACATTTCAACTCCCCCTCCCATTCTGCCGAGGACATGGAGGTCCTGAGCCTCCTTCACCGCCGCTCCCTCACCACCAGACACCTGGAGGAAGAATACCTCATCTTCCGCCTCAGAACACTTCAACCCCAGGGCATCAATGTGGACTTCAACAGTTTCCTCATTTCCCCTTCCCCCACCTCACCCTAGTTACAAACTTCCAGCTCAGCACTGTCCCCATGACTTGTCCTACCTGCCTATCTTCTTTTCCACCTATCCACTCCACCCTCCCCCTTGATCTATCACCTTCATCCCCTCCCCTACTCACCTATTGTACTCTATGCTACTTTCTCCCCACCCCCACCCTCCTCTAGCTTATCTCTCCACCCTTCAGGCTTTCTGCCTTTATTCCTGATGAAGGGCTTTTGCCCGAAACGTCGATTTTACTGCTCCTCGGATGCTGCCTGAAGTGCTGTGCTCTTCCAGCACCACTAATCCAGAATCTGGTTTCCAGCATCTGCAGTCATTGTGTTTACACAGTCTGGGGAAATGCCCAGCAATGCAGAGAGAAGGTCAATGGTCTTCATCTGATCGGCCACGATCTTCTCTCTGCCACTTCACACATACTCTGTCTCTGCTACTGCACCCATTGTCCACCAAGTCTCACAGTCTATCACTCTCTCTGTTGCATGCAAGGTCTTCCCTCATTCACTCCCAGCTGCCTCAATCCCGCCGAACTCACACACTAATCATGGTGCATGGTGTTGCTGGCCAAAAAGGACAGCCACTCAAACAATATCCTTCTCAACCTCTGAGGAAGAGAGCGCTGACAACTCAGAGGAATCACCAGCAAAGCTGCCTCCAAACCCTCCGTCAGCTCAGTGGGTACATCCATGTTTGTCTGCAGCATTGGGCCAATGGATAAAAATGCTGCAGGATAACACCAATGCTGTTGACACCCTACTGTCACTTTCATGCAAGTATCTGGACATGTCTGTGTCCAGGTCCAACACTCTCAGAACCTGTTGGATATATGCACAAACGTGCACTCCATCATCTTAGAAACCCACCCCCCCACCTCAGAAATCTCCTCTGAGGACCCTCCCAGAGTGACCTTCACTTTGCCTGCCATCCTCAGGCTGCTGGGAGTTCAAGCTGAGGAAGGTGCATCTGCCTCTGGGCAGGATACATTCAGTATGCCATGGCCATCTAGACACAAATGCCCCTCAGATAACCCAAGCAGGGCTCCAATGTCAATGAGCTCCTCGATGGAAAGGTTACATCTACCCCAGCTCTGGACTCCAGGACCACACTGAGATGTAGTGGGAGGGAAAGAAAGATGATGACAGGAGGCACGTAATTGTAAATATGTTCTCATATTTGTTAATAACTGTTGGCTGTTTAACCAATGAGTGTCTGAGAAAATGTCTGTCCAGCTTTAACTGCAAGAATGAATGTACATAGCCTAGCCACCTTTAGCACTGCATGGTGTCTTTCTGGTTCAAGGTGTAACGTGGCCATCATGTGCAATAGCTGGGAACCTGGAAGATGCTGGTTGCTTTGGCAACCAGGCAAATGTATCCAGACCACGAGACATTGTCAGTGCATCATAGTTTTTACTGGGATTGCTTTTTGATGCTGCATGATGTGGCCAAGCACGGATTTGTAGACCACAAAGTCAGTTAATGACTACGTTATTACATAGTACTCCGAGTGCTGTATTGTATGGGAGTCTGCCATTTCCTTTTAGAGGGCTACACTTAACTCACCACCCCATCCCTTACTGGTGAAAACACTTATCCAGGTCACACTGGCTGTGATTGCAGCCATTTTCAGATTGACTGTACAATCGAAGGAGACCGAAATCGCTTCTGACGCAGATAGTCTCAGAATCAACCTCTTTTCCTTGGTGAATCCCTAAATTTACATTCCATTCTTGTAGCCTTCCCCACCAACCACATACTTTCCAGTTTACATTTGCCTAGTTTACCTCCCCATCCCAAACATATCATCAGCATGCCAGATACAGTCACCTAATGTGTCCCCTATTTAAGTCAGGATGTTGCAGTCTGTTGGTGATCCTCCCTCCCACATTATTCCTATCCCTTCAATGCCTTGTTGCTTCGCCTTCCCACGCCACACACCCCCCTTATATGCTGAGTTGTCCTCCTTCGCAATTGCAGTGCGATCCACATCGCAGCATGCAGACTCCAGTCCGCACAAGTGAATTCCCCAGTCTTCCTCCTGCAGTACTGACCCCTGATAACCTCCTGTGACTTTTTGTGAACACATCAGGACTAACTGTGACTCACCCACACCACACACCCGCGCCCCCACACCCCCCTACCTTTACCCATTTAGATCCACATCACTAAATGGTGAGTGAGCAGGTGGCCCAGTGGCTCAGTGGTTAGCACTGCTGACTCACAGCACCAGGGACCTTGGTTTGATTCCATCTTCAGGTGACTAGCTGTGTGAAGTTTGCACATTCTCCTCACGTTTGTGTGGGTTTCCTCCCACAATCCAAAGATGTGCAAGTTGGGGTAAATTGCCCATAGTGTCCAGGGATGTGCAGGCTAAATGGGTTAGCTGTGGGATATGCGGGATGCTCTTCGGCAGGTTGGTGTGGACCTGTTGGGCTGAATGGCCTGCTTCCACACTGCAGGGATTCCATGACCATACCCCTGACTGATCTCTATACAGCTTCCCAACTGACCTGCTAAAGCAAACAGTCCCATCACCATCACTAAAAAAGTAACATTCGACAAACTAATGGAATGGACAGAAAGTAAACCCTCTGGCCCTGATGGCTTACAGCTGATCCTGAAAGAGGTAACTACAGAGATAGTGGATGCATTGGTTGTAATTTTTCATAACTCATTGGAATCTGGAGAAGTACTAGAGGATCAGAAAACTGCTAATGTCATACAAAATGTTCAAAATGAGAAGGAGGCAAAATAAAGGTAACTATAGGCAGTCTAGTCAAACATCTATTGTGAGATAAATATGGAATCCTTTTTTAAGGAAGTAATAACTACAGATTAGGAAAATCATAATCTCATCAAGCAGAGACAACAAGGCTTCATGAACGGCAAATGTGTTTGACTAATTTATTAGAGTTTTTCAAGGAAGTCTCGACAAGTGGATAGAGGGGAACCAGTAGATGTGTTTTATTTGGATTTCCAGAAACCATTCAACAAGATACCTCACAGAAAATTAAGTTAGAGACAAGAGCCCATGGTGTTGGAGGTAACAGATTGGTGTGGACAGAGGATTGGTTACTGGGTAGGAAACAGTGAGTAGAGTTAAGGAGTTATTTTTCAAGTTGACAACCTGCAACCAATGGTGTTCCACAGGGATCAGAACTAGGACTGCAACTGCTTACAATAAATTAATGATTAGGAGGGAGGAAGTGACTGTACTGTAGTCAGATTTGCAGATGACACATATGGGCGGCATGGTAGCACAGTGGTTAGCATTACTGCCTCACAGTGCCAGAGACCTGGGTTCAATACCCGCCTCAGGCGACTGACTGTGTGGAGTTTGCACATTCTCCCCGTGTCTGCGTGGGTTTCCTCTGGGTGCTCCAGTTTCCTCCCACAGTCCAAAGATGTGCAGGTTAGGTGAATTGGCCATGCTAAATTGTCCGTAGTGTTAGGTAAGGGGTAAATGTAGGGGTATGGGTGGTTTGCGCTTCGGCGGGTCGGTGTGGACTTGTTGGGCCGAAGGGCCTGTTTCCACACTGTAAGTAATCTAAAAAAAAAATAGACGGGAAGATAGGTTACAAGAGGGATGCAAACAGTGTACAAATAATTTGGAGACGCCAGTGTTGGACTGGGGTGTACTAAGTTAAAAATCAGGCAACACCAGTTCATAGTCCAACAAGTTTATCTGGAAGCACTAGCTTTCAGAGCGCTGCTCCTTCATCAGGCACAATCACCTGATGAAGGAGCAGCGCTCCGAAAGCTAGTGCTTCCAAATAAACCTGTTGGACTATAACCTGGTGTTGTGTGATTTTTAACAGTGTACAAATAGGTTAAGTAAATATGAAAAACATTGCCAAATGTATATTGTGGGAAAATGTGAAGCGTTATGTATTATTTAAATGGAGAAAAGCTGCAGAAGGCTGTGACACAAAGGGACTTTGAGTCACATAGCATACAAACAGACCCTTCGGCCCAACTCATCCATGCTGACCAGGTTTCCGAAACTGAAATAGTCGCATTTGCTGGGGGTAATTGTGCATGAAACACAGAAAGCTAGTGCACAGGTGCAACAGGTAATCAGGAAGGATAATGGAATGTTTGCCCATATTTGAAGGGGCCTGGAGTAATGAAGTCTTACTACAACAGCACAAAGTGCAGGTGAGGCCACATCTGGAGTACTGTGAACTGTTTTGGTCCCCTTATTTAAGGAAAGATATTGTTTCGCTAGTGACAGCCCAGAGAGGCTCACTGGGATGATCCTGGTTTGAATAGATTGTCTTATGAGCAAAGGTTACGCAGGTTAGAACTTTGCTCACTGGAGTTTAGAAGAATGAAAGGTGATCTCATTCAGAGGATTCTTAAGGGGCTTGACAGAGTGCATGCTGAGAGGATGTTTCCTCTCATGGGGAGAGTCAGAGACCAGAGAACATTGTCTCAGAATAAAAGGGTATCTAGGACTGACACATAGAAGAATTTTTTCTCTTGGAGTGTTGTGAGTTTTTGGAACTCCTTGCCACAGAGAGCTGTGGGAGCAGAGTCCTTGTGTATTTTTAAGGCTGAGATAGATTCTTGATCATTTGAGGAATCATGGATTACAGGGAAAGAGCAGGAAAGTGGACATGAGGAATGTTGAATAAGCCATAATCCTATTGAATGGCAGAGCAGGCTCAAGAGTCCAAGATAGAGGTCCAGAGAAATAAATGGTGAATTGGAGCAGCCAGATATCTGATAGGTGGGTCAATGGGAAATTGTCAATAAATGAGATGAGATTAACCGATTGCAAGGTGTTAATACATACAAAAACATGGCAAAAGCACATGATAATACATGCCAATCTGGTCACTCATGAGCAGTAATCTAATTTCACTGTACAGCACAGGGTTGGAAAGTCAGACTTTTTGGTCTCAATGTTGAGAAACGTCTCGTTGGCCATCTTACATGATTTTCTTAACTTTTTCACTCCAGCCCACACTGCTCATGGTCTGGGAAATTTGCAATAAGTTGGTAAACCATTTAAAACCACTCCTTTTTTCCTCTATTGCTATTGAAGTCAATAAGAGAAGGCAACTTGGTATACAATGCTGATTGAAAGATGCAGCTTCCCTTTCTTCCTTTACAAATAACCTCCCTACACCTTTATTCTTAGTCCTTCCAATTCGCTACCAACAGGAATTCCAAAGACTTCAATGATTTTTCTTTCTTGTTTCCAGAATTGAAGTTACCTGAAAGTCCCAGTCTCTTTAGGGGTGGCATGGTGGCTAAGTGGTTAGCACTGCTGCCTCATAGCAGTAGGGACCCGGGTTCAATTCCCACCTTGGGCATTCTTCCTCTATCTGCGTGGGTTTCCTCTGGGTGCTCCGGTTTCCTCCCACAGTCCAAAGACGTGCAGGTTAGGTGAATTGGCCATGCTAAATTTTCTGTAGTGTTAGGGGAATGGGTTTGAGTGGGATGCTCTTTGGAGGGTCGGTGTGGACTGGTTGGGCCGAAGGGCCTGTTTCCGTACTGTAGGGAATCTAATCCCTCCCATTGCATCCCTGACCCCAGACTTTCGGTTTAGCCTGTTTTGCCTCATACAATGTAAATCATTAAAAAATTCACTGTTGGTTTTTATCAATAATGAACACTCCAAAAATATATGAAAATATTAAATGTTTTCAGGTATAAATTTTAATGAAGTTTAAATTACAATGAATGAATAAATGGTCACGTTAATTTCAAATTCTGTTTTAGCTCATTTTCTCATATTTTATTCTATTAAAGTGGCTTCCAAACTACACTTCTTTGTTTGGTATTTTTAAATTTCCTTTTTCCAAATTTTAGCTGACCAGCAGTAATATGGTGGATGGATTGTATCCAGAACTGTGCAGCTCCTATATAATAAAGGGCATTGTGGCTCAATCTGCAGTATTGACCTTGTATCCAATATTGAAAAGCCAATTATGTACCAACTCAAAGTCAATTTACCATATATATGCATAAGAATTGTTCGTTCATCTGAAAAACAATAAAAACAAACTGCAAGTCATGTATATTTTTAAAAAGTGTACATTTTAATTTGCTCATTTTAATTAGGTAATAAATAACTTTAAGTAAACGTTTTCATTATAGTCTGACCAACTGTCATTGCAGTATAGATGCTGTCAATTTGATAAATGGTCAATAACATAGTTACATAGTAAACAATGTATTTAATTTCATGCCCCATGATAGTAGCTATGAAACAATTATTATAAATATTGATTATGATCACCATGACAAGTGACCACGTGCTTTCAGTTATCAATTGGAGTAATTTGCTGAGTATGTTGGTGATCAATGTAAAAATGAGCTAAAATGTATTGCATTTTTTTATTATTTGAACTAATTCATTTTTATATATATAAAATGTTGTTTTTCTTTAAATTGAAGCCAAATTCCGCTGCTGTGGTGAAATTCAAACCCATGTGCCCAGAACATTAATTTGGGAGATTTCGATTACTATTCCAGTTACGTTAACACTACAGCAACATCTCTCCTGAAATGATCTATTGAATCCACTCATAGATCACCATCAACCATGACGACCTCTCTGATAAATGAAACTCTAGCTGAATTTGAGAATAAAGAGTCTTAGAGCCATAGAGGTGTACAGCATGGAAACAGGTCCTTCAAGCCCAATGTGTCCATGCCATCCAGTTTTCACAATTAATCGAATCCCATTGCCTGCATTTGGTCCATATCCTTCCATACCCATCCTATTCATGTACCTGTCCAAATGTTTCTTAAATGACAAAATTGTACTCACCTCCACTACTACCTCTGGCCGCTCATTGAAGACACTCATCATCCTCTGTGCAAAAATATTGCCCCTCTGGTGCCTTTTGTATCTCTCCCCTCCCACCTTAAACTTACACCCTCTACCATGGGGAAAAGGTGTTAGCTGTCCATGTTATCTGTTATGCTATTTTCTCATGATTTTATAGACTGCTATAAGGTCACCCCTCAGTCTCCTACACTCCAGGGAAAAATGGCCCAGTCTATCCGGCCTCTCCTTATAACTCAAACCTTTCAGTCCAAGTAGCATCCAAGTAAATCTCATCAAGAAGTATTGATGCAGAGCTGATCAGCTTAGTTCACTAGATGGTTAATGTATGAATCAAATCAACACAAGTTTCAATCCCAGTGATTGGGGCTCTTGTAGCACAATGGTAGCACTGCTGCTTCTGAGCAAGGAAGCCTCGGTTCAAATCCCACTTGCTCCAGATAATGATATCTATGAATAGGTTGGTCAGAAAAAATCCTGGTGATAGTGTAGTGGGGATATCTCTGATCTAGTAATCCAAAAGCCCAGGTTAATCTTCTGGGGAGATGGGTTCAAATCCCTCCATGGTGAAATTTGAAAAAGGGCTCTTGTGGTCAGTAGTAAATGTAATTACTGCACTTTGCCTTGCTTCCCTGAGGAGTTACCTTGGGATATAGTCAACACAGAACCCATTGTGACATGTAACTTAATTACAAAAGATTGCAGTCTTTCAACTTGGCCATGACACTCACACCAGGGTAGAAACCAAACACGGGAAGACATTATTATTATTTGATGCATTCTGTGGAACTGGAAACTGCAGCTTTGTTTGATGCAGCTTAACTGGCAGACAATTACAGCTTGGTTAACATGTTGTCCCCATGTCCATCCACCGAGATTTACAGAGGGCGATGCTGGTCAGTTCTCTGATGCAGTACAGCAATGAGTCTCTCATTGCTTCCAAATGTTTGATGGATACATTTGAAGTTCCCATTTCATTAATGCACATGCATTGTCAGAATTATTAAACCTTTAATTGTATGTCAATGTCCATTCCTCTCAGTTCTACATAACACCCTTCCAATAATGGTTGTCTTTCTCTTTTACCAGGCTCTCTCTCACCTTCACCATGTCTTATTTTTCATCAGACAATACTTTGTGCTGTTTCAATTTCATTCTTTATCGTATAGCACACTACAATGACATGAGTCACTTGGTATGGGGCAAAGCAGATAAATCAAGCATTAGTTTCATGATCTTAATGATGTGTGAAACAATGTTCTTGGTGATCTCATCGCTCTATAAGTCACTTTGCTACTCAGACAGTTACACTGGACACCTAGAGGTTGCTACTTTCCAAACTGACAGCCATGAAGTGCAAATGTCCATTCCTCTCAGTTCTACATAACACTGAGCAGGCGTGCGAAAGATCTATCTTCCCCTGATGTTGTGTTTTATAGTGGGATTAGAATATAGTAGGATAAATTGGGTTCAATGGTAACTTTTCTGGACTCTACATATGGCTCTTCAGATTCTAAAACAGTGATAAGGAAGTTGCAAACACTCGAAGCATATTTGATAAGGACAAACAAATGATATTTCTTTATTCATGTCTGAAGCAGGCTTTGAATATATCAATAAGGAGCACAACATCTACTCCAGATTCCCAGTGTAACACCCACCTCCCCAAACACCAATGTCTCCCCTGACTTTTAATCCAAAACCAGATCTTCTTTCCCCTGGCTCAATGCCTACCTGAGCCTCAATGCTCTTCCACCCTGCCTCCCGTCACAAACACTCTGTGTCAACTAATCTAACTCTAACCCTCATGATCCTAAGATCAAAGACCAAAAGTTATGGCAATTACCTACCATCATGCAAGACCACCTTCCATCCATTAACTCCATCTACATTTCTCACTGCCTCGGAAAGGCATCCATCATAATCAAAGCACCCTCCCACCCTGGTTACACCCTCTTCCAAGTTCTTCCATCAGGCAGAAGGTACAAAAGCTTAAACACATGGACCAACAGGTTCAAGTACAGCTTCTTTCCCGCTGTTATTAGATTTCTGAATGGACCTTTCAAATTTCAAATTTAATGTTGACCTCGCACTTTGTGCACCTTTTCCACAGCTGTAACGCTGTATTCCTCGCTCTGTTTCATTACCCTAATGCACTGTATATGGCAGGATTTGCCTGTACAGTACGCAAAACAAAACTTCTTACTGTACCCAGTACACGTGGCAATAATAAATCAAATTAAATCAATTAAGGGGCCTCCTACCTATGGTACCATGTTGTGCTCCGAGGTCCAATTTTCAGGGATTCACCATGTCTGCACCGAGATAACTTGCATGGTGCTTCATCCCCATTCAAACTAATCTTAGGTCAGTAGAAAACATTGTAAATTAAAAGCAGATGAATTGCTCCAACTGCTTTTAGAATATATCACACAGCTTGCATTTTATTTAATTTGTACACCTTCACTGTTTTTATAGACATTACAAGGATAAAGGGGGTGACACGGTGGCTCAGTGGTCAGCACTGCTGCCTCACAGCACCAGAGACCCAGGTTCAATTCCGGCCTTGGGTGACTGTCTGTGTGGAGTTTGCACATTATCCCCGTGTCTGCGTGGGTTTCCTCCGGGTGCTCCGGTTTCCTCCCACAGTCCAAAGATGTGCAGGTCAGGTGAATGCTAAATTGCCCATAGTACTGGGTGCATAAATCAGAGGGAAGTGGGTTACTCTTTGGAGGGTCGGTGTGGGCTGGTTGGGTTGAAGGGCCTGTTTCCACACTGTAGGGAATCTAATCTAAAATAATTAACATTTACGGCAGTGATGCTAAAGGTCATTTTCTCAAATAATGTGATATATTTCTAAGTTAGTTTCCTTTCGAGAGATGGACATTGCTGTCATGTATACAGCCAGTGCACAGGTGTTGATTCCTGCTAGTTATTATAAAATAGATATTAAAAGCCTGTTTCTTACAGAATACACAACTTGGTAATATCATTTTATTAAAAAAATGACTGTGTTAAATTAGATATTGTACCCTAGCAAGTATTCTGTTGGATTGGATGAAAGATTTATGAGGATTTACTCAATGACAACATTGGGTATGGTTTCTGTCATTCACTGTTTAAATTTTAAAAATCATATACCTGTAATTTGAGCACATATTTTGTTGTGCTGCAAATAGTAGATACTGAAACTGCTCCAGCAATTTAAATTTCAAAATCAACAAGAACAAGTGGTATTAGCCTCAAAATGGAATCCATATACTTGACACTGATACTCTGACCCTTCCCATTTTACCAGGAACAGACAAAATGGGCAGCTGTTCCAGGCCACAGGACACATTTTTACGTCCAGGTTAAACTCTTAATGGCATACATCAAAATATGTTTGCTATGTTAGCATCAGGCTGGTTTGAGCATATGCCTATGTACCTGTACTCTGGATAGTATGAGAGTCCTAAAAAGTTGTCGTAACTCCTTTTTGAAGGTTTAGTTGAATCAACAATTCTATTACTTGGCCTCCCAAAAACTAAAGTGAATTCTATCATGACTAAGGAGCTGAAATTTATCATCGAACACCTCTCCCCTCAACAGTCCTCCCAACTACCTCGTCACCATCCATTGCAGTGCTTCAATTGTGTTCTTAAATTGTACCAATAAATGATGGAGAATTTTCACACTTTCTTTGCCAGATTTATCATACTTCCTATATCTTCTCCCCCTCTGCTATAATAACATACAGCTCTCCTGGAGATACCATCTTCTACACACATACAATCCCCTCTTGCCTTGGACCATCATTCCCTTTGTCATGTCATAACTGCTATTTTCCATGCAGTACCAGAATTTCCTCTGATGGGCTCTCATCTTGTTGCCTCTGCACTTGCTTATTGCAGTCCATTCCCAAAATCTGCCAGGTCTGATGAAAAGTCACCGGCCTGAGATGTTAATTTATGTTTTTCTCCCTACAGACACTTGCCTGTCAGGCTGAGTCTCTGCATTGTTCTGTATTTTGATTGAATGGACTGTCCCAAACTTTCAGCATCATCCTAATCACAGCTTTATCCTCTTACAGGAAACGACTCCAATGGACTGATTGGAATTCATGGCCATCAAAACTTAATTAATGATAGCAACCTATCCCTTATATCGCATAAATACCCATCCGCCAGGAGGCTGAATTGAAGATTTTTCTTCAGTATGTGGATACCAACAAGAGAGAAATTCACAGGGTTCTTGTTCCTGATTGCTGATCTATGGACTGAAGTCTGGGACTGGCTTGCAGCATCATGTCATTGTCAGGTGAGGAGAGATGATTTGATTTCTCTCTATTTAACCCCCAAGGTGGTCACAGCAACGATGCTAAATTATTAGTTAAGGCTAGGTTTTTAAAAATTGTTTTGACACCTTGGCTCAACCTGGTCATGTGACTTCTGTGTTGTTATGTTTTTTTTTTCAGAAACCACTTTGGTGTATGAAAGCTCCCAAGTGTTAAAATAAGACTGAAAGAAATTGAAAGCCCATTCTAACCATTATCTTAACAATGGCTGCATATATGCCACTGTGTGGTTACTCTTCAACCTTCCATTTGTGAAGACCATGAGCTGAATTTTCCGGAATATTTTCGGTCATCAGGCCAATTTGTGGGTCTGCGCGCTAGCTGCTAATCCTACACTCCTTCAGGTTCGTTTTCCTGAAGGCAAATGATTGACAGGCAACTTCTACTTTCACCGTCCAAGTAATAATAATAAGCATGATAAGGAGGAGGAAACACCACTAAGTGAGCTGGCTGCTTTCCGAGCAGCTGTGGTGTCAATGTGCTGTCTTCATTGCTCAGAATATAGGTGTCAGGAAGCTATGTTAAAGTTGTACAGAACATTGGTGGAATACTCTGCTAGAGTACTATATCCAGTTTTGGCCACCCTGTTATAGGAAGAATATCATTAAGCTGGAGTGGGTTCAGAAAAGGTTTACCAGTATGTTGCCAGTAATGGAGGGCTTGAGTTACAAGGAGAGGCAGCGTAGGCTGGGACTATTTTCACTGGAGCATAGGAGGTGGAGGGGCGACCTTATAGGGGTTTATGAAATCATGAGGGGTATAGACAAGGTGAATGGCAGGTGTCTTTTCCCTGGGAGATTTCAAAACCAGAGGGCATATTTTTAAGGTGAGAGGAAAAAGATTTTAAAAGGACATGAAGTGCAATATTTTTACACAGAAAGTCCTTCATGTGTAGCATGAACTTCCAGAGGAAGTGGTGGATGTGGGTACAGCTACAACGTTTAAAAGACATTTGGATAAGTACATGAATAAAAAGTGTTTGCAGGGATATGGACCATGTGCAGGTAGATGGGACTAGTTTAGTTTGGAATTATAGTTGGCATGGACTGGTTAGAACACAGGGTCTGTTTCTATGTTGTATGACTCTATCACTGTATGCTGAGGGAAAGGTTTTGAAGGGAGCGTGGAGTGAAATGGCTGCAAGAGCAGGGAACCTATAACCATCTTTGTACCCCCAAGCTCTGTCTGTGAAAACAGCTACCAAGAGATGCTGTTGTGAGGGTAGACCACTGACTGCAGATGTCCTCAGCTTTGATGCTTGCTCCAGTAAGTACTCAGGCTGCAATATATTTGTACACTGCTCTGACCTCTCATTCTGCTCTTGCCTGCTCTGAGTAGGCAAGGTCTGACACTGCATGAGGCCCTGTAACCCTATCAAAATGACAGTGCCTTTGATCTGATGATCACTTACTTAACAAGATTAAATGGCATCCTGTCACTGCTGAGACTGTGACCATCCCAACAGACAAACCAAACACTTGAAAAGCAGAAAAAAAGCAGGAACATTTTGTGTAACTGGTACAATACGGTTTTTTTTCCTGACTTTGTAAACTTTTCTGCCTGTGGGACCTGGTAAAGTTCTGCCCACTTATCTCCATTTAGGCTGGTACAATAATTTACACCACTGGAAGAAAGTGAGGACTACAGATGCTGGAGATCAGAGCTGAAAATGTGTTGCTGGAAAAGCGCAGCAGGTCAGGCAGCATCCAAGGAGCAGGAGAATCATTCTCCTGCTCCTTGGATGCTGCCTGACCTGCTGCGCTTTTCCAGCAACACATTTTCACCACTGGAAGAGCCCAGATACATATTGTATAGTAGTGTTCTTTCACATACCAAGTTGGTCTCACTTAATGGAGTAGTTTTAATCGATATTACCCACCTCAGAAAATCAGAAAAATATAATTGTGATAAATCTTCAGGAAATGAATCACTAAAGGTTCATTTTCAAATGCAGTAGATAATTAAGAAGACAAATGGAATATTGACCTTCAATGCTGAGGGTATGAAGTTTAAAAACAGAGAGGCTTTGTTGCAGTTGTACAGGGTAATGGTGAGGCCAACCTGGAGTATGCATACAGTTTTGGTCTCCTTACTTGAGAAAGGGTGTACTGGCACTGGAGGAGGTGAAGAGAAGGATCGCTAGTTAATTCAGGAGTTGAGAGGGTTGGCTTATGAGGAGAGATTGAGTAGGTCGGGACCATACTCATTGGAATTTAGAAGAATGAGGAGAGATCTTATAGAAACAAAAAAAGTAGTGAAGGGAGAGATAAGATAGAAGCAGGGAGGTTGTTTCCACTGGTGGGTGAAACTAGAACTAGGGGGCATAGTCTCAAAATAAGGGAGAGCAGATTGAGGACTGAGTTGAGGAGGAACTTCTTCACCCAAAGGGTTGTGAATCTGTGGAATTCCCTTCACAGTGAAACAGTTGAGACTATCTTACTGAATGTTTTTAAAGACAACGATAGATAGATTTTTGAACAGTAAAGGAATTAAGGGTTGTGGTGAGAGGGCGGGTAAGTGGAGCTGCGTCCACGAAAAGATCAGCCATGATCTTATTGAATGGCGGAGCAGGCTCGAAGGACCAGATGGCCTACTCCTGTTCTGACATATTGCCCTCCTGCATAGCAAAAATACCGGCAGGGTGTCCAGGTGGCTTACAAGAACTGTTGTACACAGCAATGGAATGCCCTGTGATTAACAGGTTGTTGGGAATACAAAAAAAAGATATAAAATAAAACAGTAGCTGGAATTGAATTGAACGAAGCAGCCCATTCCAAATTCAATACAGCAGAAGAAAAGGTTGTTGTGGCTCAATGCCTAGTGGTGCTGCCTCACAGCACCAGGGACCTTGGTTCGATTCCAGCCTTGAGTGACTGTGTGGAATTTGCACATTCTCCCTGTGTCTGTGTGGGTTTCCTCCTGCAATCCAGAGAAGTGCAGGTTGGGGTGGGCTAAGTTGCCCATAGTGTTAGGTGCATTAGTCAGGGGTAAATACAGTGTAGGGGAATGGGTCTGGGTGGGTTACTCTTCGGAGGGTCGGTGTGGACTTGTTGGGCTGAAGGGCCTGTTTCCATACTGTAGGGAATCTAAACTCTAATCTTATGGTGCAGTAGTAGGAGGCAAAGGTTCAAGTCCAGAGGTGTGTAGTAACATCCCTGTTTGGAAACTAACCATAGCAGAAGAAACAAAGAAGGTGATGCCACTTTAAGCTGTGAAGGCAGGTACCTGATAACTCAACACCCAATGGGCAGTGCTGCATATTCCTTATTTTCAGTGCAAAGTAATAGTCTGGCATTATTGGTGCAAATAACCAAGGATTTCAGACAAGAAAGCCGCACTTTAATTGAGGTAAATGTTAAAGACATGTGGAACAGTTTGAAAAATTCTGTGCAGTGTGTTTTGATAAACTTCTGGCACAGAGCCTGAACTCTCTAATTTCCACATTTGTGTTGTTGGCATATGCTTATAACCAAAAACAGAAATTCTCTACTTAGAATCCAGTCATACATCCAGTTTTCACAATAGGTTTTGCAAATTATTATCGCAACATAATGTCTATAAATTATAACTGGAGATTCAGAGCTGATAAATCAGTAGGCTGGAATATGGGACTTGCGTTGGTAATGTAGTAGACAAGCAATCGAATTACTTGAACCGATCATTTTGAGGTTATGAGTCAAAATCCCATTGACGCAGTTTCAGAATATGAATTTATTGTCAAAAATCCGGTTTTCATAGAAACTTGTTTGGTTCAAAAATTATCTTGAGAGAAAGAAATCTGCCATCCTTACCTGATCTGTCCTATTTTTGATTCCAGTAAAACAGAAACAAGACTGGCACTTAACTACCCTCTGCAGCGGCTTAGCAATTTACTCACTTCTATTAAACCACCACCAAACAGCTCAGCAGCTGTTGAAAAAAGTGGCCAATTTGCATCTTCTCATGAACAGTCAGTGCCAACAATAGCCAAACTTGAAATTGAATTTAAAAAGATTTTTAAAATTAGTACAACATACTCAGTTTCATTGTAATGCCAATTTACTGAAAGAGTTTTTGATTTAATGTTATTGTGCAGTGTAATGAATATCGTATGGACTTGTTTTCAGAAGTATTATTTCGAAATACTTACGAAGTTGTTAACTTTTTTAGTGTGACAAGAGTTTAAAAATGTTAATTCTAAGAAATGAAGGTGGCAGGTTAATAATGTTCCAATGTTTTGTATGGGCTAATTAAACAATTAAAGGTAATGGTCTGAAAATTCCTTGAAGCTGTTCCAACTCAGCTGCGATTACTTTGCAATAAGTCAGTGGAAACCTGCATAGTAAGGCCAAAGGAATTGGTGCCGCTTCAAATGATTTCTACAATGAATGCAAAATAATCTATTGAGAAAACAATTGAAACAGAGGAGAATAGCTTTGCAACCAATAATTGCACTCGGCTCTGCTATGTCTGAAATCTATGGCCCATATATTGTAGCAACACCCAGGCACGATTGTGATCAGGAAGGTGTAAATTTTGGAGATGATATCCAGGTGTAATTGGAATTTTTTTTTCTGGAAAAGCAGGTTGAGATTGTGAGGGGGAGTCATTTGGTGGAATTGGAGTGGATTTTCAAAGACTCTTACTTTCCATGCTAGACTGAACCTTCTTTTTTACCCTTTCATAAATGAGAAATTTAATAACTCAGCACCAGCTCCAGATCAGAGGATGTGTATCCATAACAAAACATTATTCAACTCAATAATCTATTCAAAATTAGATATTTATTTGATTTAAATTACCCTGTGTAGCAAATGCAGCCTGCTGAAACAGGCTAAATTGCTGAGATTACTTTGAGCTCAGCATATAGCTTGATCCTCAGCAGGACAGAGCAATGGGCTGTACTGAGTCATAAATTCTTTTCCCTCAGTAACTATTTTTATACAGCAAACCATTTACTCTCGACAACTAAGGACAGAGTAATGTTCATCTTGGACTAAACATACCCTGGAAGCCAAGTTACATTATCATTAAAGAAAATAAAACAAATTTCTAAAATTACGTTCTAAAATCACTCAGTGGTATGTTAAGAATTTAGGAATTGGACTGTATTCTTTTAGTTATTTAACCATTTAAAATGGGGGAAAGTGTTTTAAACTTGTGTCTAATCATATGAGCCTTAACATTGCTTACAATCTCAGAATATAAAAAATAAACATTTTATGTCAATTATCTGATGCTAATTCAATGGAGTATTGCTCATTTTTCACTCAGTAAAGCTTCACTTACAATATTGTTGTATGATACTGCTGTACAAGCTTATTGTTGTTATCAATGTCATATCTTTTTCTGGCTATAACGCCAATCAGAGTTCTGAGTGTATAACAGGACTTATTCATGAATAACCAGTATCTACAACAGTATTCTGACTTCTCTCTGCTTTTCCTTCCATACTATAGAGGGAGTGATATTGGCGAATAAAGAAATACCTGGGACATTAATCAATTACTTTGTATCAACTTCATACAAGAAGATGCAAAAAGAATTCTGAAATAGTAGAGAACCAAAGGCCAATTGAGATTGAAGAATTTAAGGGTATTGAAATTGGTGAAGATGTTGTACTGGCGAAAGTAGTGGGATCAAAAGTCCTAAAACTATAGTCTAATGTTTTGAAAGAGGTAACTCCAAAGATACTGGATGCATTGGTTTTCATGAATTCCCTAAATTCTGGAGTGGCTCCTGTGGCTTGGAAAGTAGAAATTATTACTGTACCTTGCAAGAAACACGAGGGACTATAAGGACTATGGCCAGTTAACTTTACAACGGTGGAAGAGAAGATGCTAGAATCTAATATTAGGTACATGATGATCAAAATAGAACTGGGCATTGCCAATTTATTGCAGAAAAGGGAAATTGTGTTTGATGAATTTGGTGGTCATGAAAGACTGGTCATGGCATTAATCAACTCCAGTCTCCCCACTATTCTTGACCCACTCCAATTTGCCTATCAGACCAACAGATCCATGTCAGATGCCATATCATTTGCCCTTCACTCCTCCCGAGAACATCTTGACACCAAGAACAGCTATGTAAGAGTCTTATTCATTGACTACAGTTCAGTCTTCAACACTATTATCCCCTCGAGACTGATTATTAAACTTAATGATCTCGGACTAAGCCCCACCCTCTGTAGCTAGATCCTCAGTTTCCTGACCCACAGGCCACAATCAGTGAAGATTGGGGACAATATTACATCCTCACTAACACTCAACACTTGAGCCTCCCAGGGATGTGTACTCAGCCCCCTACTGTACTCACTGTATACCTATGACTGCGTGGCCAAATACCAGACTAATGCCATTTACAAGTTCACTGATGACACCACCATAGTCAGTCGAATCTCAGATGGTGATGAAATAGACTACAGACGGGAGGTGGAAGACCTGGAAAAATGGTGCACTGAGAACAACCTAGCTCTCAAAGCCGGCAAAACCAAGGAACTCATTATTGACTTTCGGCGGGATGTTACTCATGCCCCCCCCTACACATTAACAGCACAAATTCATCCTAATTGTTCCATTATTTTTTTTGGAATGCTATTCCAAAGTTCCACTGTCAGCATGGGGCAGAAAATACACAGATGATGCCTTCACACAGATGATGCATTCATTCTAGTCCTGTAGGGAATGCTAACCTTGGTGTAAATAGGCTGGGAAAGAGGAAATCAGTACTCTGCACTGTTACATTTACACCGATGCACAGCCCATTTAGTTCACTAATGTCCTTTAGGGAAGGAAACTGCCATTCTTATCTGGTCAGGACAACATGTGACTCTGGATCCACAGCAATTGGTTGACTTTTAACTGCCCTCTGGGATGGACAATAAATACTGTCCAGCCAGCAATTCTCTCATCCCATGAATGAATGAGAAAAAAAACCCAACAGCTATCCAAGAATTCTATGCTCAACAGATTCAATTAAAAGAAAATTAGAATTATACAATTCAGTAACTGCAGCATTTTGCATTCTCTCACTCTCTTTTCAGATCATTTTAAATTTTACTTAATAACCCCAATTTGCTGCTTATATGGTCCTGAAAGAACACAGCAAGCCAGGCAGCATCAGAAGGTGGAGAAGTCAATGTTTCGGATGTAACTGCTCTTTGGGACAGGGGGTGTGGGTAAGGGGAGCTGCCGATAAAGGGGTAGAATGGGGGAGAGTATAGGGTGGGGAGAGAGAGACGGCTGATGAGGTAGGGACAGGTAGAGCACAGGTAGAGGGTACAACCTGGCTGGTCGATGGGAGGAATGATTCTGGTTGGTAGGTGAAAGGAAGGGACGTGCCAATTTCAAATATCTTCCCTTCCCATCCACCAACTCCCTTCCCAGCCCCTCCCCCTCCTTTCTATTCCTCTGACCGACCCTTCCTTCCAGCTACCAACCGGATTCATTCCTCCCATTGATCAACCAGGACGTATCGTCTACCTGTGTTCAGCTATCCCTACCTCACCATCCTGCACACCCCCTCCCCACCCAAAAATCTTCCTCCTCACTACCACAAAAACTTTTATCTGCAAGTCCCCTTACAACGACCTCCAGTCCTGAAGAAGGGTTACACTGAAATGTTGACTTCTCCACCTCCTGATGCTGCCTGGCTTGCTGAGTTCTTCCAGCTTCCTACTCATCTGCCTTGGATTCCAGCATCTGCAGTTTTTTTTTGTCTCTAGCTTATTTGAATGTGGCCAAATAGTCTTTATTTTACACTCAAGATTTATACACTGCACACTGACCTACATTCTGAGAGTATTTATCTACAATAGCTAAATTTCTATATTTCTGAACTGAGAATATTTTTGCTGAGGAGAAAGTGAGGACTATAGCTGTTGGAGATCAGAGTCGAAAAGTGTGATACTGAAAAAGCACAGCCAGTCCAGCAGCATTTGAGGAGCAGGGGGTCGATGTTTCGAGTGCGAGCTCTGATGAAGAGCTTATCCTCGGAACGTCGACTCGCCTGCTCCTCGGATGTTGACTGATTGGCTGTGCACCACACAGATCGACAACGTTCTTGCTGATGTAGGTAATGGGATTTTTTTATATATAACACTAACTCAGATATCATCTTTTCAAGGTAGCAGCTGTAAATATCTACATTACAAATGGAAATCAAAATTACAAATAAAACCATAAAATAGAATCATCTACACAATGCCATTTGAAACACTTTGGTGTGAATGTTAATGTGAATTTTGCTAAATAAAAATAAGTTCAAGGAAAAATGTTTTTGCAATGCCATTGACATAATTGAGCCAGGATTTTTACATTTCCATTAAATCCTCCTGCATTTACAAGGCAACTTTATGATCTGGAGAAGTAAAATACAGCTGCAGTCTGGGAATGAATGCCCAGTTTTAACCTCTCTCATACATCATCCCACAAGATTGTGAAAAAAGTTAAAAGCAACAACTTAATCAACAACCCAGCATCCAGAGAGCAATGTTCTTAGGTCAGTTCAGAAGCTCATTAAAGCTCGTTGCTGTGGTTCTGTTCGCCGAGCTGGAAGTTTTTGTTGCAAACGTTTCGTCCCCTGGCTAGGCGACATCATCAGTGCTTGGGAGCCTCCTGCAAAGCGCTTCTTTGATGTTTCCTCTGGTGTTTATAGTGGCCTGTCCCTGCCGCTTCCGGTTGTCAGTTTCAGCTGTCCGCTGTACATCGACCTGGACCCAATATACCAACCACTACAGCGGACAGCTGAAACTGACAACTGGAAGCGGCAGGGACAGACCACTATAAACACCAGAGGAAACATCAAAGAAGCGCTACGCAGGAGGCTCCCAAGCACTGATGATGTTGCCTAGCCAGGGGACGAAACGTTTGCAACAAAAACTTCCAGCTCGGCGAACAGAACCACAGCAACGAGCACCCGAGCTACAAATCTTCGCACAAACTTTGAATCATTAAAGCTCCTTCAACTGCATTAATTTCAGAAGACCAGCATTATTTATTATATAGTGCAACCAAGTTCCCAAGCAGCCATCTTTAGAATCATTAATGCCAATTAGCTGTGAAAGGGAGAACAAAATGTTCGAGAATTTTGAACTGGGAACACTTTCTTCCAATGATTAAAATCTGTCCTGGTATCAACCCTAGTTAACCACATAATGAAGTCAATACTGTTTCATTTGCTTTTGTAACAAGGTAAGCTAGATGGACCTTATAGAATATGAGTCCCTAACTGGGGGTTTTATTTTGGTCCAATCAGAGAGCCCTGGCTGACAGATTTAAACAGGAATGTCAGAGGTTCTGCTCACTCTGAGAGTTGGCTATGAGGGAGCTGGATCAGTGTCACAGACTCTCCACGTGTGATTAATTGGTGACTTCGTGATAGGATACCAATCTCTGTGAAGTTATTTCAGTTTGATTAGCAAGAAGAAAACTTTAATGAAGATTAAATGTAAATCTGGAAGACATGCAGGAGTCAAGCATGCAAAATGTACTAAGTGAAGTTCTTAATGTCTTGTGAATACATCCATTTCCTGTTTATCAGTATATATTGGCTGATCTTTGTCCTTCAGTGTAAGTTAGTGCATATTTGCTTTAACGGCAACGTAAATCTCACAAGTGAAATCAAGTTCTATTTATCAGTCTAAAACCCCATTTGCAGAATTAAATCTACGCCAGGTACAAACTCAGGTAAGGTGAGGATGACACTGCTGTTGAGTTTATATAATAAATAAAGGAATGCATGGGACTGAAAAAGTTTCACAGAAGATGGATAAAGGCATTTTAGAAACTAGAGTTATTTAATGGTCTTCTGTGCTGTTCAATCTCTTTGATAACTTTTATTGGGAAAACCAAAGAAACCATTTTTATTCCATATACAAACTACATATTTCCCAATAATTGCATTCCCCTGTCAGATACTATTAGGATCAGCCAAACCTGGTCACAGATTTAACCTTGAGCTAAAATTAAAATCTCATAACTTTACCAACTCCATGACATGTTAATTCCATTACTGAAGTATTGAATTCCTTCTCTCGCACTTCTGAATCTTTATAGTTGAGCCTTTGTCATTTCCAGCCTCAAGTCCCTCACTAGTTTCCAATATTAACCCTAGATCATGAATTGCCTAAATCACTGACATATGAATGTTGCCCTGCACTAACATTTTTATTTATTCACATTGATCAACATCTCATTTAAAATTCATTAGCTGGTCAGTGCTAGATTGTGTTCATTACTAAAAATAGTCACCATCACAAAAGGGCACAATCTCTCAATACGTTGAATTCAAAAGCCTGTCTTCAAATCCAGCCATTGCACCACTTTATCACTTTAATTACCTTCTATACTTTGTAGTCATGGCTGGTGATTAAAGCAATGGCTAAGAAAGCCATTGGGGTCTCTCCTTATATGTTTGTATCCTACTGAATACGTTTCCTTTTGGGCCAAATCCTTGGAACTCCCTTCAAAATAACGTTGCGAGTGCTCTTCCAGCCCAAGAATGGTTCACGAAGGCAGATTACTATCTTCTCAAGTGTATTTAGAAATGATAAATAAATGCTGGCCTAGTTAGAGTTGCCCACATCTTATGAATGAATCATTAAATCCTTCTCCAAGCAGTCAGAATGCAACAGACTGTTGAGAAAGTGTGTGAGCTGCAGGAAGGCAGTGGGAAAAAACCAAGAGTACCACATCTAAGAAAGAGCTTTGGTGTGGGATGTTGTTGTGGGACCTATTTTCATTAATGAGCACAATCTAGCGCTGACCAGCTAATACATTTTAAATGAAATCACGTACATTTATCCACAAAATAAAAAAAACTCTCTTCTCAATTTGTTCCACACCTTTTAGAACACCTTCCCCCCACCCCCCTCCCCGAAATTTGTAATTTTCCCATGGCTCACTGTAAACAATCTTTCTATCTTTCATTCCTGATGAAGGGCTTATGCCCGAAACATCGATTCTCCTGCTCCTCGGATGCTGCCTGACCTGCCTGCACTTTTCCAGCACCACACTCTCGGCTCTAATCTCCAGCGTCTGCAGACCTCACTTTCTCCTAATCTTTCTATCTGCCTGATCGCTCAATCTCTCCGTAACACCATTTTGCAGAGCTTGTGAGAGAGCCCGGCTTAGCTCTTGTTACTTTACTGCTTTGAGGGTTTGCTGCAGATGCCCATAAAGATATAACACACTCCATTACCTTCTGTATTGACATAATTCTCTCCAGCAGGACTGAAGTGATACCAAAGACGTGTTGTTGCACATTTTAAACCAGCTGCTCAGGGCAGTCTCAAAGAATGTTTCAATACCTTTTTTTTTAATTACATTACAGTGTGGAAACAGACCCTTCGGTCCAACAAGTCCACACCGACCCGCCGAAGCGTAAGCCACCCATACCCCTACATTTACCCCTTACCTAACACTACGGGCAATTTAGCATGGCCAATTCGCCTGACCTGCACATCTTTGGACTGTGGGAGGAAACCGGAGCACCCGGAGGAAACCCACACAGACACGGGGAGAACGTGCAAACTCCACACAGTCAGTCGCCTGAGGCGGGAATTGAACCCGGGTCTCTGGCGCTGTGAGGCAACAGTGCTAACCACTGTGCCACCGTGCCACCCAATGGGCCTTTTATCACATATTAACTCCTCTCGGAAAGCATTCCCAATCATTTGCTAGATTCACATTGTTACTCTTTACAACTTTTGCATACTGTTGCTACCAGCATCTCTTCCTTACTTTTGAATTATTTTCTGCATCGCCTGTGAATTTGCTAACTAGATTCTCCAAGTTAGTAATGAGCTCTCCAGAGGGGAGGTTTGACTTAAATGCAGTGTCATTTCCTCTCAACTCACTTTGGAAAGAACAGAAAGCTGACAAATGCAACTTAGGAAAATGTTCGCAGGCAGGTAAGGTTTCTTTGCATCACTCTATGCAAGCATTGCCTTGGAGTCACTGTGAGCAACTCCTTGGGAAATCCATTGGTAGTTTATGGACAAGTTATATATAAGCAAAATCTTTTATCTGGAGAACACAAAAATGCAAAGCTAATGCAATCAAGGTGCTTTGATTAAGTTGAAACATTGAGAATAGTATCTGTCTGACCTTTATTAGTCAAAATATTATGTTACAACCTCTAGTTTTTAATATATCAGTGCAATCTTTCTGGGGAAGGAGAAGAGAATGAGAAGATTAAATGAAAGATTTTCTAGGTTAATTTAGTTGTTTATGCATTACTATTGAAAATTTTCCTCTCAGCTCCATCAAATGACTACTGTTTGATCCTGCAAGGGCTTCTTATAACAGGGTGAGTAACATGCTCACAGGTGATGACCTCGGTTTTGTGGTCAGTTGCAAAGAAATGACACTCACGGTTCTACTTCACTTAACAGCTGCCAACAAAGGTTTTATGAACTTCAGAATACAGTCTTGCTCCATTCCAGTGACTGATCCAATCCAGTATCACCTATCAGTGCCTCCATCTGAGGTAGGAATTCTGTTCAATCAATCTGATTTATGAAACATCCCTGAGACTCGCAAATGGGCCTTTTGCTATGGGTGGGTGTGTGGAATAGGGGACCGTTGGGGATTAAATCGAAGTATGTATGAAATTTGACCAAAATCCACTGATTACGGGGGCTTAATCAGGTAAACCAAATAGACAGGTTTGACTAGCTGACTTGAATTTCCTCAGCTTCAAGAAACCTGGTAGCTCCAGTGAAATATGAATCAGGAGGAGGACAGTCTCTTCACTGCACTTCTTGTGGGTCAGGAAGAACAGAAGCACATGGCCCTAATTTACTGCAATCTGATTACAACATTTCTCTGCCACCTCACAGACTGGATCCTGGGATTTAACAAGCCTTCAGGCCGGACAGCCCTAGGATCTGACCCCTTCCAGCTCAGGGATTTGAGTTCACCCTGGACCTAATCATGAAGTGGACCCCATTGGAGGTTAGGGGTCAGTCCCACAAATAGGATTGCCAGCCACACACACTCCACATCTTCCTACACCCGCCCCTGATCACCATGGCAACTAACCATGGCAAATCTCCAGTCTCACGGAGCACCTGACTGTGATCATTGACTCCATGCCCTTTGAGTTCAGAATATGTTATCAAGTTGAACTTTCCTCTGGCACGCTCCATGCATTTAGCATCCAAATGGGTGCCAAGCTTGTCATTCAGCTGACTTTGGGTGGATTACCTGTTAAATTCCACTGCATGAATTGCCCTGCACACTATCAGAATGTTAAAATCCCTGTCCCAACTCGATGTCTCACTGTATTAGTTACGGTTTATTATAAATCAGGGAATAAACATGCCTAGTTTCAAATTCTAGATTGTTGAAGGGTTCTTTTGTTTGCAGTATAAGTAATAACCATTGTTACGCTTTTGATAAATATGATAATTACAAACCAAGCTTTCAATTGACCTGTACTAGTGACATAAACATTTGTATGGGTAAGTGTGCATAATTAGTGCTCTTGGAATATCTATGAGATGGATAGGATTTGTTTTGCACATTTTATGCAAGTTTTCCAGCTCCTGCATTAACATTTTATCTATTTCAAAAGCTGAGCTTTAATGTTTTACTACCCATTATTTTTTGTAGCGTTTTCAGAATTCAGCCTTTCCACGTTTTCTTTAAGGGCTCAATTGGCTGGTTTGTGATGCAGGTTCAATTCCCACTCCAGCTGAGGTTACCATGAAGATATTTGTTTCTCAACCTGTCTTTTATCTAAGGTGATGTAAACCACCACTTTTAGTCTTAACATTTCTATTGAGAGATCAGTCTATGGCTCAGTAGGACTATGACACCTTTACCTCTTTTATTTTGTTTAACCACCTTAACAGGAATTGAACAGATTCTTTGTAGATTTTTAATTAGATCTGAAAATTCTTCTAATTAATTAAATCCTTAACTTTCAAAGATGCAATCAAAATCATATTATTTCATAATGCATCTGAACACTTCATAATGACTTTCCATGCATCTGTTTATATTGCAACAAATCGACTTCACAAAATGGTAGTCAGCTTTTTTTTATGTTCTTCAAGAAGATAAAGTATCACAGACATTAAGTGAATTCCACATTGAATTTTTAAATATGTTACGATCAAGACATAGGACTGCTTTCATGTGCTATCAGTTAGTACTACATAACTGGCAGCACAGGTTCCAACTGCGACTCTGATCTCACTATCTGTCGTAGGATGTACCTGAGAAAACCTGCAGGAAAAATAAACAATTCCCATTCCTCTTTCACCAAAATATTAGCACACCCACATACACTTGTGTGCACACATAAACACATGTACGCACAAACTAAATTTGATTCTTTCCACATTTCACAGCGAAACAGCACAGGAATTTCAAGGACAAAATTTACAGCTCACTGTGGAAGAGAACCATTTTCAAAGAAGACTGTTCAAGAACTTTCTAGAGGTTCATATATTTTAGTTATAAAATGCTGAAAAAGAGATGGAATCTTTAAATTTATCTCCATGGCCTTTTACTTTTTTCCTTGAAGGTATATATATTATTTCCTGTTCCATGGATGAGGGAGTCAAAAGTAGGAATAGCAGAACAGCACAGATTTGTCTGGAATCCATGTTTGACATTCAAATCTATAAGACCATCAGCAGGAACTATTACGAAAGTTGTGTAGACAGGTATTCTTTTGAAGTCAACACAATCGTTCATAAATATTATCAAATTGTGATTATTGTAAAGTTTAAATTATTGTTTCACTTTCTGGTAATATTCAAATGTTACCTGAGAAGCTTTTATAATTAATTATCATTTAATGTAAACACCAAATTTAGTAGTGTAACAAATCATTTTGTATAGCTTGCAAATGACAGCTAAAACAGATGAAAAAAATTTGCCAGAAAATAGTTACAATAGAGCCGACAACATATAATATGAAAAAAAAAGAATCCTCATTGCTCGTCAATCTTGGAAGCTTGTTAAGGAATTGATTATAAATAGAAATTCAAACCTACCACCATTATTTGTCTCTACAGTCAATGTAGAACCCAAATGGATTATCCTCTGAATTTGTGGAGTGTCAACTGAAGCAATGGTTCCAAAATGATGCGTGTTACTCTATTTATACAGTACTCAACTCTTGACAGATAGCTAAATTTGACAACTCCTCCCTTTTAAAAGTGTAAGTGCTCATGATGGAATTTTTTTTAACATGAAAAAGTTACATCAGGTTAGTGGATTTCATGTGGTTTCAGATGTCTTGCCTTCTTTGACATTGGTCTCCACCTCATGCAGAATTTTGCAAAACCAAATATAGAACAAACCTTCTAAAGCAAATTCTGATTTTTTTAAAATAATGTGCTTTTCTTCAATGCTACTGTAAACTACAGTTGCAAAAATATACTTAACTCAGTCACAGGTGACGTGATAAAGCTATTCTCAGCCATTAATTCAGAAGCTGTTGTTTTCATGTTTTAATATATGGCAGTGCTACAGCCTTAGAATTAGAGGGGGTAAATTTAGAACAGAAATGCGGAGACATTTCTTCAGCCAGAGAGTGGTGGGCCTGTGGAATTCACTGCCACAGAGTGCAGTGGAGGCTGGGACGCTAAATGTCTTCAAGGCAGAAATTGATAAATTCTTGATGTCACAAGGAATTAAGGGCTACGGGGAGAATGCGGGTAAGTGGAGTTGAAATGCCCATCAGTCATGATTGAATGGCGGAGTGGACTCGATGGGCCGAATGGCCTTACTTCAGCTCCTATGTCTTATGGTCTTATGGTCTTATTAACATTTTCAAACAGCACTTTTTTTCTTCTGACCTTTACATGTAGAATCTAAAGATTGTTTGTTTATTTCTTACATGTTTAAACCTTTATAATGATTTTCAGATAAAATGCTTCATATTGGGAAAATAAATTCAACATAAATAACTGTGAGGTAATGTTTGTTGCAAAGAATCTGGAAACTGTGTAGTCCTTGGGGAATGGAGTCAAAATGAGGCAGAGAAGCTATGGGATCAAGGGATGCAGATGCTACAAAGGGTACTTGAAGTAGTTGCATAGTTTAACAAGACCGTAAATAATGCAAATAAATGTCTCTGGCTCATTTCTGGACAGATAAAATTGAAAAACAAAAAAAATCTTTCTTACAGATAAGATTCTTATCTTTTACACAATTATTAGACAGCTCTGGGGCTGCCATTGATTAAATAAATATGGAAGCATTGGAGAAGATGGCACAAAGACTTATGAGGATGGTATCAGAACTGAGAGAGTTACCTTTCAAGAAAAATTGAAGAGGCTAGTGATCCTCTCTCGTTAAAAACGTTTAAGATTATTATATTAGATAATAAGCCAATGCAAAAATGTTTCAACTTAAATGAGAGACGAGGAGGAAAGGCAATAAATAAAAGACAACCAATAAGAAATACAACAGGAAATTGGGGGAAACTTCTTTACACAGAGTAGTTAGAATGGGTGGTGTGGTCCACAGAGAATATTTGAGGCAAATAAGATAGAAGCATTTAAGGAGCAGCTAGATAAAGCAGATTAAGAAGAAAGAAATGGAAGGATATTTGGAAGGGGTTGCATGAAGATAGTAATGGGATTTGAAGAAGAAGATTGATTGAAGCATAATCATTAAGTTTTTTTCTGCTGTAATTCTGTGTAATTCATGTAACATACAGGACGTATGTTCAGTATTCCTCATGCTCTGGTCTTGTAGGACCACAATAATGAATTATCATGCTTTTGAAAAACCACTTTCTTCACAAATTTTGACCAAGGATAAACAATGAAAACCCTCCCTTTCTCCAATTAATTCTTCCCACCATAACACCCACACTCATCTGTTTTGATTAAATAGGCACTTGCCTCACCAGTGTTGAATGACTCAGGTAGCTTGCCTGGGTGGGGTGGCCTTGAAAATGTAAAGTCCATCTTCTTGAGTGTGCATTTTCAACAAAACATCACAATGAAAGTAGCACCCCTACAGCCTAACCTCTGGGTTTCATTAAAGATTGTCTGACAATATGATACACTTATAACATTTGATTTTAGCTTATTCTCTACATCTAGATTTGTGCACTCTAACGAGTGTCAAATTTTTCTACATGCTAAGCAGAGGGGTAACTCAAATGAATGTCCTCCTTGTCTCAAGTGTGCAGATACCAATTGCATCACTGTAATAGAGCACTACAAATTAACTGACTTTTACTGACAAAGTCTGGTAGGGATCTTTATGGTTCATTTTTCATATCAATACTGAATAAATCTGCTGAATAATAGATTTCTTGTAAAGACAGAATTAATAATCTTAAAAATCAGCAGCTTGTTCATGCAGAGGGTGGTACATGTGTGGAATGAGCTGCTAGAGAAAGTGGTGGAGGTGAGTACAATTACACCATTTAAGAGACATCTGGATGGGTACATGAATTGGACAGGTTTAAATATGGGAGGAAGTGAGGACTGCAGATGCTGGAGATCAGAGTCAGAATGCGCAGTGCTGGAAAAGCACAGTCAGTCAGGCAATATAAAGCTGCTAAAGAGCTTATGCTCGAAACATCAACTCTCCTGCTCCTCGGATGCTGCCTGACTGGCTGTGCTTTTCCAGGTTTAGATATGGGGCAAATACTGGCAAATGGGACTAGGTCAGATTGGAGTGTTTGGTTTGTGCAGAAGAGTTGGACCTAACGGTCTCTTTCCATGCTGCAGGACTCTGACTTCATAGCTTAGAATTCTATAAAATGCAGAAAGTGAAATAACGATTGTGAAAGGCAGATCAGATTGAAAGAGAGAGATAAGAGTCAGGCAAACATATTTTAATTCATAAACATAAATTAACTTCTGAAGGAATGAGACTCTATATTTGTAAAATTAAATTTTCAGGGACGTTTATTGTCTTAATTACCAGGTACTAAAAAATAATGTTGTCCTTCATATACCAGCCCAAATATTTTTCAGGCATCTTTGATTGGTAACTCCCAAAATTCATGCCATTCACTTTGCTATCAAGTTTTATCAGTGTGGTACCATTAACAATCTCGGTTGAAAGTATTAAATCAAAAACAGCTTTATTGAGAACCAGTGCTTAACATTATCATGGAGCATACTTTACCCATGTACTTACTCTCTACTTTCAGCAATATGACAGACTTCTGAATTAGACTATCAAAGACAGTCCTTTAAGCTTATTTCATTAAACTCATTTCAAATGTACAGCAAACAGAAATCATAAAACCTCTGAATGATATTCACTGTCACAGTTCTGTCACTTGGTATTCAATCCAACTAAAGATCAACCACATTTGACAGAAATGTTTCCATACAAATCAAATTTATTTATCTTAGACTTTCATCATTTCTTGCCCCCAGAAGTACGGGTAAAGTAACAATTATGAATATCTCATAATTGGTGTATTTTAATTTTTTAAAAAGTCATCACAGGCAAGACTGGCAGGTATTGTTCATCATTAATTGCCCTGAGAACGTGGCAAAGGGCCTTGCTTGATCAACCCTAAGCAAGATAAGAATCAACTATGTCAATATGGACTGGAGTCACATACAGTCCAGTCTGGGTAAGCCAGTAGGATTCCTTCTTTAAGATTAGTGAAGCAATTGGAATTTTACAATAATCTGACAATGTCATGAACTCTATTACTGATATCAACTTCTGATTTTCAGATGCTCTGGAGTCGTAGAGTCATAGAGATATACAGCATGGAAACAGACCCTTCGATCCAACTCTCAGTACAGACTAGATATCTTAAATTAATCTAGTGCCATTTGCCAGCACTTGACCTATATTCCTCTCAGGAGAAAGTGAGGTCTGCAGATGCTGGAGATCAAAGTTGAAACTTTATTGCTGGAACAGCACAGCAGGTCAGGCAGCATCCAGGGAACAGGAGATTCGACGTTTCGGGCACAGGCCCTTCTTCAGGAATGAAGAAGGGCCTGTGCCCGAAACGTCGAATCTCCTGTTCCCTGGATGCTGCCTGACCTGCTGTGCTGTTCCAGCAATAAAGTTTCAACTATATTCCTCTCAACCCTTCCTATTCAGATACCCATCCAGATGCCTTTTCAATGTTGTAATTGTACCCTCCACCACCTCCATCCATAAAGCACCCTCTCCATAAACTCAGTGGGTTTTCAGCAGTGGCAGTGATGGTGCCTGGAGTGGAAACTTTTGGCTGTGGTCTGCCTGAAGCGTGCACTCTTGGCAGGGTTGTCATTGCTGTTCCTGAAGTAGAGACTCCTCAAGGCCTGGGATACCTTGTGGAATCCTTGGAGCTGTTTCTCAAGGCTCCTTGTACAGAAGATGAACTCCATGTCATTTCTTTTTATTCTTTTTGTAACTCAAAATGGCGCCAGATTATGGTGACAAAACATTTTTCATTGCATCTTTCTAGATAAATGTACCAATCAATAAATAAAATACCTCTGCATGAAAATGTTCTCCTTATCTCCCTTTTAAACCTTTCCCCTCTCACCTTAAACCTATCTTCTCTAGTTGTAGACTCCCCCATCACAGAAAAAAGACATTGTCTATTGACCCTATCCATGCCCCTTATGATTTTATAAATCTCTGTAAGGTCATCCCTGAGCCTCCAACACTCCAGGGAAAATAGCCCCAGCCTATTCAGCCTCTCCCTGTAGCTCAAACCCTCCATCGCTGGCAACATTCTTGTTAATCTTTTCCAAACCATTTCACATTTAACAACATCCTTCATAAAGCAGGGAAACCAGAATTGAATGTAATATTCCAAAAGTAGCCTAATCAATCCCTGTACAGCTGCAACATGACCTCCCAACTCCTATACTCAGTGAACTGATGAATAGAGACTGAGTTGAAATTCACAAACTACCATGGTGGGATATGCGATTCACATTTTCTAGATTAATAGGCAGGTGACCATCATATCCCATGAGTAATTACTACGAGAATAGTAATCTATATGTTGAAATTGGCGAGTTGAAGAAGCATTAGATGACTATCTATGCTGCTAGAACATCACACACTAGTTTGAATCCACACCTTCTGAGAGAAGAGGATAGGATTGAAATAAGATTCTGGATCAGTGGTGCTGGAAGAGCACAGCAATTCAGGCAGCATCCGAGGACAGGCAAAATCAACGTTTCGGGCAAAAGCCCTTCATCAGGAATAAAGGCAGAGAGCCTGAAGCGTGGAGAGATAAGCTAGAGGAGGGTGGGGGTGGGGAGAGAGTGGCATAGAGTACAATAGGTCAGTGGGGAAGGAGATGAAGGTGATAGGTCAGGGAGGAGAGGGTGGAGTGGATAGGTGGAAAAGGAGCTGGGTAGGTCGGACAAGTCCGGACAGGTCAGGGGATCGAGTTTCTGGAGGTTAGAAGCTAGGATGAGGTGGGGGAAGGGGAAATGAGGAAACTGTTGAAATCCACATTGATGCCTTGGGGTTGAAGTGTTCCGAGGCGGAAGATGAGGCGTTCTTCCTCCAGGCGTCTGGTGGTGAGGGAGCGGCGGTGGAGGAGGCCCAGCACCTCCATATCCTCGGCAGAGTGGGAGGGGGAGTTGAAATGTTGAGCCACTGGGCGATGTGGTTGATTGGTGCGGGTGTCTCGGAGATGTTCCCTAAAGCGCTCTGCTAGGAGGCGTCCAGTCTCCCCAATGTAGAGGAGACCGCATCGGGAGCAACGGATACAATAGATGATATTAGTGGATGTGCAGGTAAAACTTTGATGGATGTGGAAAGCTCCTTTGGGGCCTTGGATAGAGGTGAGGGAGGAGGTGTGGGCGCAGGTTTTACAGTTCCTGCAGTGGCAGGGGAAAGTGCCAGGATGGGAGGGTGGGTCGTAGGGGGGCGTGGACCTGACCAGGTAGTCACGGAGGGAACGGTCTTTGCGGAAGGCGGAGAGGGGTGGGGAGGGAAATATATCCCTGGTGGTGGGGTCTGTTTGGAGGTGGCGGAAATGTCGGCGGATGATTTGGTTTATGCGAAGGTTGGTAGGGTGGAAGGTGAGCACCAGGGGCGTTCTGTCCTTGTTGCGGTTGGAGGGGTTGGGTCTGAGGGTGGAGGTGCAGAATGTGGATGGGATGCGTTGGAGGGCATCTTTAACCACGTGGGAAGGGAAATTGCGGTCTCTAAAGAAGGAGGCCATCTGGTGTGTTCTATGGTGGAACCGCTCCTCCTGGGAGCAGATACGGCGGAGGTGGAGGAATTGGGAATACGGGATGGCATTTTTGCAAGAGGTAGGGTGGGAAGAGGTGTAATCCAGGTAGCTGTGGGAGTCGGTGGGTTTGTAGAAGATGTCAGTGTCAAGTCGGTCGTCACTGATGGAGATGGAGAGGTCCAGGAAGGGGAGGGAGGTGTCAGAGATGGTCCAGGTAAATTTAAGGTCAGGGTGGAATGTGTTGGTGAAGTTGATGAATTGCTCAACCTCCTCGCGGGAGCACGAGGTGGCGCCAATGCAGTCATCAATGTAGCGGAGGAAGAGGTGGGGAGTGGTGCCGGTGTAATTACGGAAGATCAACTGCTCTACGTAGCCAACAAAGAGACAGGCATAGCTGGGGCCCATACGTGTGCCCATGGCTACCCCTTTGGTCTGGAGGATTGAAATAAGACAATTTTATTGATTTCATGCTTCTTTCTTTTAGAAGACATATAACAAGCTATCTCGGAAAACATTGTTATTGAATAGAAAAGCTTTTGGTCAAGGTTTGCAGAAAAATTAAAATTCAACACTAGTTGACCTGTTTCTACATTTTACTGTGTGTTTCTATATCTATGAATTTACTCTTTATGCTGTTTGCATGTTGAACTGTATGCAATTTACCACTTCACGTGGAGCAATAGTTCAATTTCAATGATAGAGATGTGAGATTCTACATTAAATTTGGATCTGCAAGGTTTGCAAGTTTCCTAGAACTCCACTGTGAAAGCAAAACAAGACCACAGCTTCAGCTGAGGGAGATGGAACCATGTCAGTGAAATATGACAGCATGCTTCCCCAGCTGCTTTCCCATTGTGTTATACATGGTTCATCATTGTATTGTATTACTCCATACGTATAAAAGGACTGATCGACATCTTGAGATGTTTGCCAGTCTGATTGGTGGACAAGGAGGAATGTGAAACAATTCCGCGTCGCTGTGAAGCAGACCCAGAGATCATGAAATAGACAAAAATCACTGTGAAATAGATCCGAATGAATACACAGCAGATCAGAATCATTGTAAGGTAGAATCTGAAGAGTGTGATGCAGGTAAAAATTACCAAGAATTAGACCAGTAGGACTGTACATCAGGTTGGAATGACTGAAATGAGGACTGGAGGACCATGCAGCAATTTAGTATCACTGTGAAGCAGGTTGGGATCACTATGAAGAAGACCAGGAGATCTGTGAGGCAAGTTTGATCACAAATGTTAGAGATAAAAATTCAAACTATGATATTTTGGAAATACATTAGCTGGTTAGTATTGTAGTGTTGTTAACCTTTCTAAACATAGGAAGTTCATCTAAAGAGCTGGGAGTTTAAAAATTTCAATTATTTTTGATAATAAGAGTTAAGGAAATTATTTTGCTTAACCTCCCTACATTAAGTGATAACAGCAGAAGTGAGTAATTAGTGAGTTTCTAGCTGGTGAGTTTTCTTTTTATGTCGTAAGTTATAGGAATAGCAGGGCTGCTGACACCCCTGGAGGGCACATCTCATTTATTTTGCATGTACTCTGTCCTGGATAACCATACCTACAGGAGGTGTCACAGCTGCAGCAATTCTAGGTTTCAGAGCTTGAGCAGCAGTTGCTGTCATAGAGTCATAGAGATGTACAGCATGGAAACAGTCATTGTAGTACATTAGTGAAGGAGGTTGAGAACTTTATGCATCCCATACTTGTGGATGTGATCACCTTGCAGCTTAAGTATCTGCAAGGACAGAGGGAATTGGTGGTAGTCAAGAAGAAATAGGAAGCTGAGGCGGCAGTCCCCTGAGTTTATCTCATAAGTCAGACAGTATTCAGTTCTGAATATTGATGAAAGTAATGGTTCATTTCAGAACCGCAGTCAAAGTTAAATCCATCGCTGGCTCAGCTGGTAAGGATCTTCTGGGGATCATATAGAAGACTGGATAACAATGGCGATAGAAGATTCAATAATTATGGGTTGAAACTTTATTGCTGGAACAGCACAGCAGGTCAGGCAGCATCCAGGGAACAGGAGATTCGACGTTTCGGGCACAGGCCCTTCTTCAGGCATTCCTGAAGAAGGGCCTGTGCCCGAAACGTCGAATCTCCTGTTCCCTGGATGCTGCCTGACCTGCTGTGCTGTTCCAGCAATAAAGTTTCAACTTTGATCTCCAGCATCTGCAGTCCTCACTTTCTCCTCAATAATTATGGGAACAGGCAGCTGTTTCTATTGTCACCAACATAAATTCAGATTGACACATTGCCTCCTCCAAAATCAAAGAAGTCGTTGAGGAGTGGTAAAGCACACTAAGAGTAAAGATGAATAGCCTGTCATATTGGTCCATATTGGTTCCCATGTTATAGTTAGAAACAAAGACATGGTCCATGGTGAAAGCTTAGACAGGTAGGTAACAAATCAGCAAGAAGGACTGCATACAAATAAGTAAGAAAATAGAAGGCTACAGCAGGTGTGTGTGTGTGTGTGGTGTCACAATTGGTGTGTAGACATCATGAATCATAATCATCAAATTGGTTAAGTGAGCCCCCGAAGAAGAAAGTACCAATAAGATTCCACTTTATGTAGCTTCTGTTTTCACATGAATAAGAACAAATGCGAATTATGCATGAATTAACAAGGAGATTATGCTTTAAATACAGAAAGATAAATTACACTTTAAGTTGTGAATAATACATAAACCACCATGGTCATTCTAAAAGATGAGAGACTTAACAAACAATCCAGGTCTTTTTCAATATATAGTTTCAGTTACATCACACTGTAAAATTTTGCTATAAATTCTGTGTCTTACGATCTTATACTCCACAACCACCTGATGAAGGAGCAGCACTCCGAAAGCTAGTGCTTCCAAATAAACCTGTTAGACTATAACCTGGTGTTGTGTGATTTTTAACTTAGCACATAAAGTAGGTGTGATGATGGGGTGCCAGGACTTAAACTTAAATACAGACATTTAAATGGTAAACTCAGGAATGGTACTGATTAGGGATCTGCAGGATGATTCATACATGGAGTCAGGGAATATGACTGAGGATTTAAATGTATACTTTGCATCTTAACCAAGAAAGAAAATGAGGCTACCTGAGCTCACTCATCACCCATAAGGGTTTCCACCTCAACAACATACAATAGCTTTGCAATAACAAAAAGATCTTGGTGCAAATGTCACAACGTTACCAGACATCTGCTGTGTTGCTTTGTTTCTGCATTGGTTCATCTCTCCAAATCTTTGCATCTCAAAGTTGCTGGCTCCTTGGAGACCAGGTATGGCAACTTCAAATGTGTGTTGGCAACATCACTCAGAAATCCACAGAATTAGTGGCAGGATCTAACTACCTGATGTGGTCATGAGTACATCATCGGTATGTTGGAAGGGTGCTTTAAAATCCCGGACAGATCTGGAGATGCCCTTCAGAATGCACCAACTAGAATGGTTGCGATTCGGTGCCTTCTGTACAACACGGCACAGCAGAGAGATTTGAAACCACAAGAAATAGAGTATAGAGTCTTCTTGGTTTCTAAGGGGGATGTGGGTGTGGAGAGAGGAGGAGGGGGAGATGGAAGGTGGTAAGACACTGTCTCACCAGTGACACACACACTACACAGTGATATTGCTAACAACCAAGGGAGAAAGTAAGGACTGCAGATGCTGGAGATCAGAGTCGAAAAGTGTGGTGCTGGAGAAGAACAGCAGGTCAGGCAGCATCCGAGGAGCAGGAGAGTTGACGTTTCGAGCTTGAGTTCTTCATCAGTAATGAGACTCATTCCTAATGAAGAGCTCATACTCGAAATGTCAACTCTCCTGCTCCTCGGATGCAACTTTTCCAGCATCACACTTTTCAACTCTGCTCACAACCAAACCTCCTTTGCACACGTAGCCTACTGGTCACCATTAATCTATGTCTTCCCAAGTCATCATGACCCACGATTTGTCAGTGCTAGTTCACCCACAACTTCTGCTACTGCTCAAGAAGTGTTCACTCAGTGACAGGACCTAGCTGAGCAGAGCTTAGAGACTCCTATGTTCTCCAACACAACCCTCCTCTGCTGTCTGTGATTTCACCATCTGGTCTTGATCATTAGTGAAGTGTGAATGACTATATGAGAACCCAGCTACCTTTGTAACAACTCTTTCCAAAGTCTGAATATCTGAACTCATGGGTGACTTACAAAAGGCAGTGACAGTGCACCCTCGAAAGGAGTGATCTCCTTTAAGGCATCATCATGGTCATTGGCCTGGACAATCTTGATCGTCTTCTGATGCAATCATGAAGGCTCTGTGAGAACTAAAAGATATGAATATGTGTTGTCCAGGTAAGAATATCGAAATTATCCTGATGCACATGGTCGTAATTCAGTTGTTGCTGATGTTAAATAACCATGACAGTGCAGAGTATCTCCTGGGAGTACCTGATATATAATGTTGTTACTAGGTAACTGAGAGGACTCCAAATACAACAAGCAGGCATGACAAGCTTCTACCAATCTTTAGTACTTTACGCTTTGCACTTTGTTGAACCCCAGCCCAAACCCCACCCCCCCCAATTATCTCTCAGCTGCCTTTCCCCTCCACATTCTGTATGAAGGGTTTATGCTCAAAATGTTGATTCTCCTGCTCCTCAGATGCTGCCTGACCTTCTGTGCTTTTCAAGCGCTAAGCTTTTCGACACTTAATTGAGGAGTCAGTTGAGATCAATTTTTAGGATTCTCTTACACCTACTGCAAGGAAGGAAAGCAGAGATCTATGTGTGAGCGTTATGGCATGGGTTAAGCAGATGGGGAGGGTTTGTTGAGAGTCGATGAAGATGAAGCTGTCTGTTAGTGCTGTATGGACAGATAGGAATATGAGGGAGTGCACAGGCAGAGACAAAGATGAGTGAACCCATCACTTTCATTTGATGTGAGAAGTGAAGGCCTGAAGCAAGTTTGAGAAGGCAGAAGGAAGATGTAGGGCTGATGCTGACATTAGGATGTTGGAGCAAACTGTCATTGCTCTCACTTTCCCTACTTTGTGTAGGCTACAAAACATTTTCTCCACTTGATCCAAGGATATAGCATTGTACTCCCACTGGTAACTTCCTGAGCAACCTTCAACCCCCATGTCTTCTTTGTAACAGCAGCAAACATCACCCCCTCGTTGCTCAGAAACATGTGCGTACCTCCAATTCCTGAAAAAGCCCCAAACGCATACCCAGCAAGGGGATCTGCAAAACGAATCGCAACCTCTGTCCATCTCAACCTCTTCCTCGGTTCTGATGGGATTGTCCCTTTAAATTCTAGGGTAGAGACTACATCATGCAGTTCATCATCACTTCCTGTTCATACTCGTTGAGAGAGCCACCAGGAGTGAAAAATGAGCTGGCTCAGTTAAAATGCTTAACTTACTTTCAGGCCTATCAGCTCCAGGCTGCTCACAGCATAAATGCAAATTAAAATCCAACCCTCTCCTCAGCGTTGATTTAGATGAAGAAATAAAAATTTTTGCTTTTGCGGAATTAAATTAAGAAATGGGGTGGTCAGCAGTAAAGGATATCATTTGGGGAGATGAAACTCACATGAAAGTTTGTTTTGAGTAATGTAAAGGGATCGCAATTGATAGTTAAAGTAACAAAATGATAACAAAACCAAGCTCACTGTTATTGAATTCAATGCAGGAGGAAAGACATGACATACAGGTAAAATCCTGACCTGTGAGTTAGAAGTTTCTGGTTCAAAATCTCACTCCTGCAGTTGATTTCAGGTGGCATTCAGAATACAGCTAACAAAGAACAGCCAGGGAATTCCTAGAAGCTTGGCACTCATCCACAAACTCCATCAACAAACACATAGACCTGGACCCAATATACCGGCCACTACAGCGGACAGCTGAAACTGACAACCGGAAGCGGCAGGGACAGTCCACTATAAATGCCGGAGGAAACACCACAGAAGTGCTTCACAGGAGGCTCCCAAGCACTGAGGATGTCACCTAGACAGGGGATGAAACGTTTGCAACAAAAACTTCCAGCTCGGCGAACAGAACCACAGCAATGAGCTCCCGAGCTACAAATCTTCTCACAAACTTTGAATACAGCTAATAAGATTAGTATCAAGCCGATAATCTTTTGAACACTCAACGGCAGGCAGTAAGAGAGACGCTTGGTCAGCCAACTGATGGAAAGAAATTGGAACCTCTACTATCACAATCCATTGCTCCAGACACACATAAAGTTAGCATTGCCAGAGTACTAAGGACTCCTGAGGGTAGGGGGACTTCATTTGGCTGAGTTGGCCAAACAACTCGTGTGGATCAGATCGGTGCACCGGATTCAATCCTTATTTTGGCTGGAGTGGAGGCTATGCTGCTTTAGTTTGAACCTACTTTTGAGCAGAGGACAAGAAGCAAAACATGACCGAGTAAAAGCTGAGCTGTTATTTAAGACATGTTGCGGTATGGAATAACAATTAGGACTGTAAACAGGTAAGAGACAATATACATAATATGGTGCCTTTAACCACCTCAGCATGTCCCAACTTTCCAGGCAATGGAGTGCTTTTGTACTTCAGTCACTGTTGCAATATAAGAACGCCACGTGCTATAAAGTTAGTGCTGTCACGACTGACAGACTGTAGGAATCACCATGCTTTAAAGGGAAGAGATACAAACAGACAGCAAAATGATCTAGAAGCAGAGAAAAAAGCAAGGAGAGGCTGGTGAAACCAAACTACTTTTATTTTGGAAAAGAAAGGAGCAATAGAGTGATCTTGCACTCCCAGTGGGGAGCGTTTTGCATGGAATAGGGGATGTCAAAGCAAGTTACATCACTTCAGTCTTACCTGTGATCATGTGTGACATTGGAAAGATGCTGCATGTTGCAAGTCCTAAAATTTACAAACTACCAAAAGAAGTTGCTACATTTTTGCTGTTGTTAATCGTTCAGCAAAGGGCACCTTGATTAACTGTTTTAGTGTAAATGGTCAAGCAGATGGTCATTGTCTTGTTGTCAATAATTTCTTTGTACACATCAAACATTCAGTTAGTGGCTATCAAATACATCTGAGGCTATTGTATACAGGAGAATGAAATGCCAGCATTAAGTCCTTGATCAGCATATTATTAAAGCCTGTATCACAGAATCCCTACAGTGTTCAAAGTGGTCATTCGGCCCATTAAGCCCTCTACTGACCCTCCCTCCAAAACGCATCCTTATTTCTCAGTGGAATGGTGAAGAGGAGGGTGGCATAGAATAGCATGTACATTTATACCTGTCCCAGAAAATGGGGAAAACTCAATTATACAATGCTGCAAATATTATGAAATTATACAGACTGTTATATAGGGCTCTGTGTGGTTTCAGAAGCAATACATTCAATTAAATTATTACAAATAGCTGGCAAGCGGTGAAATTGTGAGGTGTAATTGCACAATTTTTCCATAAAAGTTTGTAAACATTGAAAATTAAATCTCTTCATTTTAATTTCCAACTTTTCTAAATAAATATGTGAACTGCAATTTCTAGGGAATTTTCCTCATTGTAATTTAGTTTGGAAACCAAAAGAAGAGTTTCAGGGCCACAATTTAGTCAACTAATTTTGATTCTAATTGCTTCATTTGTAGTTGAATTATATTGTCTTTGCTGGAGAGGCACTTGATTCATAAGTCTTTTATTAATTTGGAGCTATAAACTTTTTTAGGTGGTCCCAAAAGGAATTATTAAATTGACCTATTTCTGGTGTGTTTCCATTGTTCCATATTACTCATTATGAGTCAAAGACTTTCTTGTGGCTTGATGTATCTAATATGCAATTTGACTCTTCCAATAAGTAACTTAAACAATACAACAAAACCCTATTGCTACTGAAAAATCAATAAGAGTTGTTGCATTCAACACAGCAGCCACACAACTTGACTCCATGCTGCAGTATTGAGGTGCTGTTCGGGAACTAAACATGGTGGTGACTCATGTCAGGTAACATCTTGGTTAATGCATGGGCTATCAGATGGAAGCTTCACCCACCTCAGAATTTCAGGGAGCACTTCTTTTCCTTAGCCCTGAGCCAGCTAGGTACATCGACAGTACTTTATCAAGGAGATGATCACAGAACTCAGCCAAGTCTTGCAACCAGTCTCAGAGTAGGGCAAACATAGTGCATGTCGCTGTATAGGTCACTGATATGAATTCATTTGCGTGTGATCTTTTTAACTTGGAATGAGGTAACAGACCTAAGGTGTCTCAGTTCCCCATCTACAGCAGTATTAGAGAGATAAAGAGTCTGTAAATGCCAGAAATAGGGAGTTCAATAAAATCAGAAACGTCATATGGTGTTTTACAATGAATTACAAAACTATGCCAATAAGACACATAAAAATATTACATTTTATAGAACCCCTACAGCATGGAAACAGGCCCTTCAGCCCAACAAGTCCACACCGATCCTTCGAAGAGTAACCCACCCAAACCCATTCCCCTACCCTATATTTACCATTGACCAATGGGCAATTTAGCATGGCCAATTCATCTAACCTGCACATCTTTGGATTGTGGGAGGAAACCGGAGCACCCGAAGGAAACCCAAGCAGACATGGAGAGAATGTGCAAACACACAGTCGTCCGAGGCCAGAATTGAACCCGGGTCCCTGGCACCGTGAGGCAGCAGTGCTAACCACTGAGCCACCATGCCACCCCTTGTATAATAGGTAAGATGGCTATCACCTGCTGCACTGTCCTCAGTTGATGAATCAGTGTATCTTCCACGTTGAACACCACTTGGAGATTACATTGAGGGGGCTAGGGTGCACAGTGTACTCTGGGTGAGGGACCCAGTTAGTCGGGTCCTAAGTTACATAGCTGCTAGACTGAATTTGTGAGAAATGGTGAGGGAATGAACAAGTGGAGAAACATACTTCACCTCATTCTCACCAATCTGCCAGCCATGACGCACTTATCCATGACAGTCTTAGTAAAAGTGACCACTGCACAGTTCTGAGCGACAAAGTCCCATCTTCACTTTGAGGATATCCTCCAATGAGTTGTATGGCACCACCATCAAGCTGTACGGGACAGACTTTGAACAGATCTTGCAACTCAAGTCTGGGCATCCATGAGGTGCTGTGGGCCATCAACAACAGTAGAAATGTGATCAAATGCAATCTGCGTCCTCATGTCCTGGCATATCCCCCACTCAATCTTTACCATCAAGCCAGGTGAACAACTTTGGTTCAATGGAGAGTTCAGGAGGGCATGCCAGGACAGCGACAGACAACTACTTGCACGTCAAACAGCATAAGTAGCAAGTGATAGATAGGGCTAATGATCCCTACAAACAACCGATCAGGTCTAAGCTCTGCACACCTGCCACAACCATTCCAATTTCCAATGGAACATTAAACATCTCACTGTAGGGGGAACCTCCACAAATATCTCCTCCGTCAATGATGGAGTAAATCACTGGAAAAGATGAGGCTGAAGCAATCACAGCAACCTTCAGCCAGAAGTGCTGAGTGGAGGATCCATCTCAGCCTCTTGTAGAAGTCCTCTGCATCACAGATACCAGTCTTCAGTCAATTTGATTCACTCTCCATGAGATCAAGAAGCAATTGGAGACACTGGATATTGCAAAGGCAATGGGTCCTGTATGGGCTATAGTATAGAATCCCTACGGTGTGGAAACAGACCCTTTGGCCCAAAAGTCCACACCAACCTTCTGAAGAGTAACTTTCCCAGACCTATTCCCCCACCCTATACTTATCCCTGACTAATGCACCTAACCTAGAACTCCCTGAACACTATGGGCAATTTAGCATGGCCAATCCACCTAACTTGCACATCTTTGGACTGTGGGAGGAAACTGGAGCACCCGGTGGAAACCCACACAGACACAGAGAGAATGTGCAAACTCCACACCGACTGTCGCCCGGGGCTGGAATTGAAACCAGATCCCTGGCACTGTGAGGCAGCATTGCTAACCACTGAGTCACTGTGCTGACCATATCAAAGACTTGTTCTCCAGAACTTGCCACCAAACAAGCTTTTCCAATACAGATACAAATAGGGTACCTACACAACAATATGTAAAGATGCCCAGGTATGTCCAACGCAGGACCAATCCAACCCCGGCCTGTTAGCACTCCATCTGCTTTGATCAGCAGTAAATTGATAGAAGGTAATATCAACAGTGCTATCAGGCTCCACCTCTTCATCAGGAACCTGCTCACAAAGGCTCAGTTTGAGTTCTGCCAGGGCCACTCAGCTCCTGACTTTTTGTTACAGCCTTGGTACAAGCATGTACAAAAAAGCTGAATTTCAGAGATGAGGTGTTAGTGACAGCCCTTGACATCAAGGCTGCGTTCGACTGAATGAGGCATCAGAGGGTCTCAGAAAGACTACCCTTCGGCAACTGTCTGTGTGGAGCTTGCACATTCTCCCCATGTCTCTGGGTGCTCTGGTTTCCTCCCACAGTCCAAAGGTGTGCAGGTTATGTGAACTCGCCATGCTAAATTGCCCGTAGTTTCCAGGGATGTATAAAATAGATGGATTAGCCATAGGATATGCAGGGTACAGAGATTCAGTGGGGGAGTGGGTCTGAGTGGGGTGCTCTTTGGAGGATCCGTGTTGATGTAATGGACCGAATGGCCTGCTTTCACATTGTAGAGATTCTATGAATCTATGATTCCCAAACTAGCATCAATGTAAACCAGAGAGAAATTTCTACACTATCCAAAAGCCTTGTTCAAAGTGTTAGGTTTTAAAGAGTATCTGAAAGGAAGAATGTACATCATGTAGACAAAGGAATGTAGGGTTCACATGACAACATTCTTCTCATCATTGAGTCTTACCACCTCGAAGGTCAACGGCAGAAGGTAAATAGATAAATACGACCACATGTGAGTTCCCCTGCAAAGCATCCTTATTTGGAACTATAAACAGAAACAATTCTTTCAATGTAGCTGAGTCAAAAATGCATGAATGATGTTCTCATTAAGTTTTCTCTCAATAAAGAGAAGTAGGTGGAGATTGCATGTGATCTTGTCAAAGCAACAGCCATCCCATCAACTGTATGCACATTGTTTTGCAAAGATTCTCTCACATTTAGCACACAGTTGGCATCCACCCATGCTCAGTGCGTCAAACTGATAAATGCCTGGCAGCAGTCAGGGATCTGCAGTTTGCTGTTCCATCAATCTTTCAGTCAGCACACAGACCAGGCACCTGTGTGAGGAAGGCCTTCTATTTTATGACTGCACTCTACAGCCAGAGGTGTGACAGGAGTTTCACTGCCTCATGTGCTCTGTTGGAGGCCCCTTATCAATGGAACAAGGGTCCCGATCCATAGTGGTCTGCTACACCCTTGTGTGGGTGCAACTCTTGCCAAAAGGAATATGACAAAAACTTCAGAAGTTGGAATAGGAAGAGAAGGAGACGATGATGCAGAGAAAGGGTGGAAGCAGACAACATGTCCATTTTCATGGGCTGTTTATAACCATTTCATTGGGCACAGTTTCCACTAAACACATTTCAACTGCTCACTGTGTAACAGTCATGCCTCTTAGAATCATAGAATCAATACAGTGTGGAAGCAGGCCATTTGCCCCAGCGAGTCCACATCAACTCCGAAGGGCATCCCATCTAGACCAACTCCCGCTGCACTATCCCTGTAACCCTGCATTTCCCAAAGCTAACCCACCTAACTTGCACAGACCCTAAACATTATGGGCGATTTAGCACAGCCAATCCACCAAACCCGCACATCTTTGGACAGTGGGAGGAAACCCACACAGACACGAGGAGAACATGCAAAATCCACACAGACAGGTGCCCAAAGGTGGAATCGAACCCAGGTCCCATGTTGCAGTGAGACAGCAGCGCTAACCACTGAACCATTGTGCCACCCAATGTTGTCTTTGACAAACCACCACCTTTTCCTCATGGCCTACACGCTAAAAGACAATGATTCCATTCCATCCTTTTCAATCAAAGTACCCAACATTCCATTCAAAACATCAATTGATCATCCTTATGCATTCCCTTAGTGCCTCTTGTGGTGCCCCGGCGTGATTGAATGCTGCTGCAGTGTACCACCTCACTGATTACAGTGCGACTGGTGGAAAACTGTAGACTTTCTCTGGGAGAGTCTGTTGACAGCTTTGTTAGATGGTCTTAAGCTGCTCTGGGTCAGTAGACCTATTTTCCGATTGGGCCAAGCCAGACAGTCATGAGCAGTCTGGGTTGGTTTTTTGACAAGCGACAGTGGAGGCATTGGTGGAGTGGCAGCAATAGGTGGGTACTCATCCTGAGGAGGACAGAGCTGTGTGTTCCGCCAAGTTATTGGCATGCTGCTGGGGCAGCACAGAATGTTGCATTGTTCTGAGACCCTGTATGTCCCGTGGTGCAGCTAAGAGGTCATGACTGACGTTGGTGCACAGAGGACGGTATCCTGTCACCCTTTATTTACACGTGCAACTACATGGACTCTGACCAGCCAGCTCGGAGCCTGAAACTAGAGTGAGGAGACTCTCTGGATCTCCTGATCATATCTGTCAGCCAGGGCTCCCTGATTGGCCCAGGTTAACAACCCTAATCAAGGACTTCATTGTCAATGAGATCCACCTGACCCTCATTCCAATCACTACAATGACCACGGTCATAAACTCATGTCAGGTAGTTTTTTTTTAATGCTGCAGTGAAAGTCGAGACATTGGCCAGCAGGTTCTGTAACTTTGGAGTTGAACACCACTGCCAAGTGTGGGGAGGTTGTACTCCATACTCACTCCATACAAAGCTCTGTGCTCAGCTAAAGCAGTTGCTCACTCCTTGACTGTAACAGCCGAGATAGACCTCTGAAAGCACCTAATGTTCCTTGGGGCACGTCTGTCAGCCTGCTACAGTGGGGTCTTCACTGAGTCTTTGCAGAAGAACTTGTTTGTGACCCCACCTTCCAGAGAGCTGGCCCTCACCTGACCTTTCACCCTGACATGACTGCATCATATGTTGATCTGAGTTAGGCTGAGGGATGGCATCTCTTCATCATCAGGGCCCTCTTCTCTGTCTGAGCCTTCAGGATCCCTCACCACTGCCTGATCAGGTGAACGTTCTTAAAGATCTAAAAGAATAAAAGTACAAGGGAAGGGATGCAGAGAGAAATATTCAGATGGAAATGGTGGAGGTGAGATGTGAGAACATAGTTTACAAAGGAACCTGCTGTTGGAAGGATGTTATTAAATTGGAACATATGCAAAAAAGATTTACAAGGATATTATTGGGACTGGAAGGTTTGAGTTACAAGGAAAGGCTGGATAGGTTAGGACTTTGTTTCAGGGAGCATTGAATGATGAGGGGTGACCTTACAGAGGTTTATACAATCATGAGGGGCATGGGTAAGGTAAATAGCAAAGGTCTTTTTTCCCAGGATAGGGGAGTCCAAGACTAGAGGGCATAAGTTTATGGTGAGAGGGGAAAGATTTAAAAGGGACTTAAGGGGTAATTGTTTCACACAGAGGGTGGTGCATGTATGGAAGCAGTGGTGGAGGCTGGTACAATTACAACATTTAAAAGACATTTGGACAGTTACATGGATAGGAAAGTGAAATCATTGGAATAAGGGCCAGATGGATCTCATTGACTCATTCACAGAGTCTCATCACTCAAGGGACTGGCTCTCAGTCTATATACTGTATACATGTAAATAAAGGGTGACTTGGTAATGGGATACCGGCCTCTGCACAGTCATTTCATAAAAGTTTAAAGGGATATAGGCCAAATGGAGGCAAGTAGGACTATTTCAGTTTAGGAAACCTGATCAGAACGGACAAGGTGGGTCGAAGGATCTGTTTCTGTGCTGTATGTCTCTCTGACCTGATACAACAATCTGCAATGGTTCTACCTCTACTGTTGACTATGCCCTCAGTTAAGGCAGCTCAAATTATGTTAGCCACCATGGAGGTGAGAGCAGGCAGGCATATTTTCCTTCTGTTGATATCACTTGAATATATATAAAACAGAGTGTGCTAATTAGCATAGCTATAAATATTACATTACAGTGTGGAAACAGGCCCTTTGGCCCAACAAGTCCACACCGACCCGCTGAAGCGCAACCCACCCATACCCCTACATATACCCCTTACCTAACACTACGGGCAATTTAGCATGGCCAATTCACCTGACCTGCACATCTTTGGACTGTGGGAGGAAACCGGAGCACCCGGAGGAAACCCACGCAGACACGGGGAGAACGTGCAAACTCCACACAGTCAGTCGCCTGAGGCGGGAATTGAACCCGAGTCTCTGGCGCTGTGAGGCAACAGTGCTAACCACTGTGCCACCGTGCCGCCCACTATATTATGTATGTATATATTTATATACATTTATATATATTTAAATATGTATATATTTAAAATATATCATCGCCACAGCTGGGACTTTGAGCAATGTGAATGAATCTTCAGCTTGTGTGATGTTCTTGAGAGTATTGGGGTTCAAGTATTATTCTGCTTTCCCAAGTAGATCGTGACATCAGTGGTAGACAATGCCAAGTTTGGATGATGTGCCTGTGAGTGTGAAGCTGGCAATGGGTGTGAGCTGAGAAACGCTAGGAGCAGGGCTCACTGAGTGAAGGTGAGGTAACACATGGAATGTGAGATAAACATTGCAATTGATTGAGAAGTGCTGGTAAGTGAACAATGTATAGATTAGAGTGGTGCTGGAAAAGCACAGCAGGTCAGGCAGCATCCGAGGAGCAGTAAAATCGACGTTTCGGGCAAAAGCCCTTCATCAGGAATGAAGTGAACAATGTATGCTGAGTTAAACAATGTTAAAAATCACACAACACCAGGTTACAGTCCAACAGGTTTATTTGGAAATACTCACTTTCAAAGCACTGCTCCTTCGTCAGCTAGTGGGGCAGGATCATAAGACACAGAATTTATAGCGCAAGATCATAGTGTCATGCAACTGATATGATAGATTGAACAAACCTAGATTGCTGTGAAATCTTTCATCTTTTAGAATGGGTTGCAGGTTTCGATGCATTAATATGTAAATCCCAGAGCTACTTTCAAGTCATATTCCTGAGATAACTTAAGGTTTTAAAAATGGTGACATCTCAGCTCAGAAAATGCATTAAAGATGTGAGGTTAGAGTCTGTATGTATTCCAATAAGAAGTCAGACTGGTTCTATTTACAAAGTAGGAATTTATAAAATGTCACATGGATTGACTGCCTGCAGATCGTGTGTTTTTTGAACAAAATAGAAAGATCCTGCCCCACTAGCCACCTGATGAAGGAGCAGCGCTCTGAGAGCTTGTACTTCCAAATAAACCTGTTGGACTATAGGTGTTGTGTGGTTTTTAACTTTGTCCACCCCAGTCCAACACCGGACCCTCCTCATTAGAATGTAATGATGTGAGAGGTTGGTAGTTCACTTGTAGGGAAATGGTATTTGAGGATGAATTCATCAAACTTGTTCCCTCATGTTGAACAGGAATGGTTTAGAGGGAAGGGGCCAAATGCTAGTTGGTCAGCATGATGAGTTGGACTGAAGGATCTGCTTCCATGACATACATCTTCATTACTCTATGACTCTCTGTGAGATTATTAAGGTTCTTGTGCTACTGCAATAAGGGGTTCAGGGCAACTCTGTTTACATTGTCTCCCATAGCCACCCACACCCTTCCAATCGCTTGTCTTGATGTCTTGACGGTAGAGGATGTTGCTTTTCCTTGACATCTTCTGCACCAACGCCTCCAATGCTGGATCAAAAAAATCTGTGAGCCTTCTTTCTGTCATGTGGTGCCATCTTCACCTTTTTCATAATCTATTACAGTGAGAATACATTTCCCGCTTTAAGAGGTGCTCAGTGCTATAAGTCTGGCACAAAGAGTGTTTAATACCTAGCTACAAGCCATTGTCATATGCATTAGCATGAAATCTAAAGTCTCCTGTGTTACCTGAATAAAACAAAGGTAAGGGTGATGTTGTCATAGGGTTGCTCTGTCATTAGAGAAAGATGACTGGTGGTGGTTTAACCTGAAGGTTACCACACCTTAGGCAAGGGGAGAGGCTAAGATGGAGAATCCTTTTTAGTAAATTGAGCCAGAGCCAGAACAGAAACCGTGCTGTTGGTATTACTCTGCACTGCAACTAAGTTAACTGAATGACTATAAATGAATCTCACATCACAGTCCCTGTGCCCATCTCCTGGGACTACAGAATTTTTAACTCCAGATTTTATCACACAATCATGCTTGACATGAATTTCTCAAAAATATACTGCATCAGGACTTCAATTCCAGTAACTTACTTTGTATGTTGCTTTGGATTTTCAATTAATTTTTATGTTAGTACATTATCAAGAGTCTCCTACTGAAAGAGCAGTTGGTGGTTCCCCCACATTAACTAAAAGTGACATTTCAGGCTTAAAAGATACTTCAAAGGACTCTAAATACTAATGATGCATCAATCACCACAAGATAAAGATACAAGCAAAGTAAAGCACAGCTGACGTTTGTGGCCTGTAATGATATCTCTTTACTTCAGATGCTGTGATCAATTTTCAATCTATATGTTGATTAACTTTACTGATAGAATTTGGAGCAGTTATCAGAAAGTGGAATGAGAAAGTCAAGCAACGAAGGATATATTTCACAGTACAAGTCTCGACTTTCCAATGTAAATAAAATATGGCAGTAATTGATTATCAGTGATAAAGTGAGAATATCACACTTGCTCATTATTTGGAATAGGTCAAATTAGTAGTAATATTTCACACAGGGATCAGTGCTCATTTAAACTATGACGTTTACCAATAGTTACAATAGCTATACAACAAACATCTTTTATGATTCTATGAAGCAGAGGTCAGAAAGCTGGACTAACTGTGTTATTGTCCATTTTAAAAAAATCATTTAAAATACAATACTCCTGGAGTCAATGGGTATCGGTTTACACAAACAGGAGACAAATTTGAACAAAATATTATGAAAAACTACAGAATTATGGAGTGATGAAGAGTCTATGTATCCTTTTACTGCCCAAAATCAGAATGTTCTCTATGGAAAGAGGTGTGCAGTTTTTACACTTGGAAGGTGTTTTCTATCTGAATAATTCAGCAGCAAACATTCATGAGTTTAAAATGAAGGCTATTTATTCCTACACACTTGCCTTAAATTAACATATTACACGCTCAGTCTAACTCACTCGCACATGCAAATGTAAAATTTACATACAGAAAAAACAAAGTGCAGTTTTACGCATTACAGTTAATTCAGTCACTGCCGTATCATCCCTGGCCCTTCTTGTGGCAGACCAATGGTTTCTTGAATAGATTTGATCATTTAAAGTTGTATTGAGAGTCTTGGAAAGTGAAGGGATCACAGCAGGTAGTCAAGTTTCTAGTAGTCAAATATCCAGCTGATTGGTTCTCAGGTGAACTTTGAACTTTGGCTGCTTGATAATTTGCAGCTAATTTTAGAGTCTGGTTCTCAGATTGGATGATAACTGCTAATTCCCTTGGGTCCTGGAATAATAAAGACACAATCAGTAAAACCAGTTTGAATCACATGGTCACTGGATCAAAACTGCTTCAGCCCACACAGGCTAGTTAGCTTAGGAATGGCCATTTTGATAAAATGGAAGGTTGACAGTGTCCTTCGAATTTCAATCTTCTCTGTTGTCCAGTGTGCATGATGAAGAAGACAGGCAGTCTGGAGAAACCATTGTCTGTAGAGTATTAGTCTGTTTTTAAATAATGAGGTGTGTGATCCCCATAGATAGCAGTGAGGTACACTCATCTAAGTTCATGTTTGTTGAGATAATCACTGGAGACTTGACATTATCTTTAGTCCAAATGCTAAAAATCACCTGACTTGTGGCAGTCATCTTAAAATCTTTTAAATGTCTAATACCTAAATATATTAGCTGGAAGTTGATATATGACATGCCAGTGACAGTAGGAAACATGGGTCCATTAGGATATTAATGATGGATGAATGGGATTTGATGCAAGTTCAGATATAGACATTGTACTTCAGATAAGCTATTTTTTGCATTTACTTTATGAAGTTAATGCTAAAAAGACCAACATTTGCCATGCATTCCTAACTGTCCTTGAACTTAGTGGCTTGCTGTGGTCAGTTAAGAGGCAAAACTGTCACATGTAGGTCATTATTTGGAGATGCCGGTGTTGGACTGGGGTGTACAAAGTTAAAAATCACACAACACCAGGTTGTAGTCCAACAGGATTAATTGGAAGCACTAGCTTTCAGAACACGGCTCCTTCATTAGGTGGCTATGGAGTACACAATTGTAAGACACAGAATTTATAGCAAAATATGTAGGCCAGACAGGGTAAACAATGATAAATTTCTTTCCCTAAGGAGATTAGTAAGCAGGATATATTTTTATAACAATTGATGATCATTCCATAAGCACCAACACTTAGACTGTTGCTCAATTCCAGTTCATATGAATTTAATTAAGATTCCACCAGCTGCCTTGGTGTGACTCGAACCTGTGTACTCAGACCATTGGGCCTTTGGATTGCTAGTGCACCCATTGGTCTATAAAGTGTATGAATCATTAGCCTGAATTTTCCAAAAGCCAGACAGTCCTTATTACATTGTAGGTAGGAATTGTGCTGCCTACGATCCTGCGGAATCCCCATTGTAGCAAACTCTGAACCAATTGCCTGGGAAATTGAAATTTCTGCTGGTCAATTCCTCTATACCTGGAACCCTCCAAAGGTCTCCAAATAAATTGGAGAGTTTGGAAGGTTATGATGAAATTGAATAAATAGTCATTCAGGAGAAATTAGACTTCAAAATACATAATCTAACTCCAGTGTAACTGTTCAACTGACCCCATACTTACCTCATCCACACCTTCTCAACAACCTCAACCCACCATAACCCCAGGAACTACACCCCCAGACCCTGAACCTATTGCCCTTCACCTCTTCTGGATTTGACCCCCTTCCCCACTCCAGACCCAACCCACTGCAACTCCTCCTGCCCCTTCTCTGGACCCAGCATTGTTGCCCTCCCTTGTTAGCCAGAACATCCTTCTTCAGAAATGGAGATCAAAACTGGATACAGCTCTCTAGGTGTGGTCTTAGAAAAGCCATGTACAGTTTCAGGAAGACATCCCTACTCTTGCACTTGAATCCCATCACTGCAAAAGCCAACCCACCATTTGCCTTCTTCACCACCTGTTGTGGCTGCATACTCATTCTCAGCAACTGGTATATAAGGACATCAGGTCTTGTTGCACCTCCCCATTTCCCAATCTATCACCATTTAGATAATAATCTGCCTTCATGTTTTTGCTACCATAATGCATATCCTCGCATTTATCGACATTATATTACACCGTGTACTTGGCACTCACTCAACTGGTCAAAATCACACTGAAGCATCTCTGCATACACCTCATGGTCACCCTCCTACCCAGCATTGAGTTATTTACAAATTAGGAGATATTACATTTAGTTCCCTCATCTAGATCAATAATATATATTGTGGATAGCTGGGGTACAAGTACTGATTCCTGCAGTAGCTCACTAGACACTGGATGCCCTTCAGAAGAAGACCTCTTTATTCCTATTCTTTGTTTCCTGTGTGCCAACCAGTTCTCTATTCATGTCAGCACACTAGCCCCAATTCCAGGTGCTGTAATTTTGCATGCTCATTTCTTATGTGAGGGCCTTATTGAAATCCTTCTGAAAGTCCAAATACACCACATCAACAGGCTTCCTCTTATCAACTCTACTAGTTACATCCTTGAAGAATTCAATAGATTTGTAAAGCATGATTTACTTTACATTAATCCATGCTGACTGTCCAAGCACATCACTATTTTCCAAGTACTCTGTTATTAATTGTTTCATAATGAAAACTAATGTCTTCACCAATGTCAGGTTAACTAGCCTGGTATTCTTTGCTTTCTTTCTAGCTCCTTTTTAACTTGTGGAGTTACTTTAGTTATCATCAAATTCTAAGTACTCTGGAATGTAGATTAAGCCCCGATGGTTTTTCAACCTTCAACTCCATCAACTTGCCCAACAACATTTTCTGACTAAAATTGATTTCCTTCAGTTCCTTCCTTTTGCTAAACCCTCTGTTCCCCAACATTTCTGGGATGTTATTTATGTCCTCCGTTGTGAATCAAGAGATGTATTTAATTGGTCTGTTGTGTTTGTCCCTATTTTAACTTGGCCTGTTTCTGACTGAAAGGGACCTGCATTTGGCTTCACTGATTTTTATCTCTTCGCATACCTGTAGAAACTTTTACAGTTTGTATGTTCCCTGCAGGCATACTCACATGCTCGATTTTCCCCCTCTTAATTAATTTTTTTGTCTTCTTTTGCTGAAATGTAAACCGCCCCTGCTCCTCAGGTCTGCTGCTTTTATTGATCAACTTTGCATGTCCCTTCCTTGGATCTAATACTATCCTTAATTTCCCTTGTTAGCCACCTTTCTCATTTTACATGATGAACAGGATATAACTGAAGAAAAGAAGGTATGCCTAGATAAAGCCCAGAGGGTTTCCTGATGGCACCTGTGTGGAGAAGGAAATGAAATGCTTTCCTCATAAAATGTTGATTTTGATGAACAAGATAAAATTGCGATCATTCCAGAGCATTCCCACGTACGTGAGATGATTGTAAACCCTTCCTGGGATCCTGTTGTACTCACTGTATTAAGAAGTATTTCTCATAGGTATGAGAATAAATTGCTTCTGTATATCGCTAACTAGATTTGCTTTTGTTCCCCAATCCTGAAGACAGAAACAAAGAATATAGCAGCAGGAGGAGGCCATTCAGCCCCTTGAGCCTGTTCCACCATTCAATATGATCATGGCTGATTATCCAACTCAGTGCCCTGTTCCTTGCTTTCTCCCCATATCCTTTGATCCCTTTAGCCCTAAGTACTACATGTAACTACTTCTTGCAAATATTCAATATTTTGGCCTCAGCTGCATTCCCTGGCAGAGATTTCCACAGGGAGAGAGTGAGGACTGCAGATGCTGGAGATCAGAGTCGAAAAGTGGGGTGCTGGAAAAGTACAGCAGGTCAGGCAGCATCTGAGGAGCAGGAGGATCAAGATTTTGGGCATAAGCCCTTCATCAAGAGATTTCCACAGCCTCATCACCCTGTGGGTGAAGAAATTTCTCCTCATTTCAGTTCTAAACACATACTCTTAGACTGTACCCCCTGGTTCTGGATTTCCTAATAATTGGGAATATCCTTCTGGCATTTAACAATTCAAATCATGTCAGAATTGTATTGGTTTAATTTTATAGGATCCATTCTCGCTTCATACATCATTCCTGCCATCCCAGGATCAGCCTGGTAAATTTTCATTCTCCATAACCACAGCATCCTTCCCCAGATAAGAAGGCTAAAACTGCATACAATGTTACAGGTGTAGTCTCACCAAGGTCCTGTAAAACTGCAGCAAGACATCCTGTACTCAAATCCTCTTGCGGTGAAGGCCAATATACCATCTGTCTTCTTCACTACCTGTTCCACCTGCATACTTACATTCTGTGAGTAGTGTACAAAGACACCCAGGTCTCATCACACTTCCCCCTTTCCCAACATTTCTGCCTGCAACAAGTTGCTCCTTTTTTGAGGTATTTTAGGTGTTGGAGGTGATTTCCTCGAAATCCAGAAGCAGCAATTACTGTTTTATATCTTGTACTGTTTTAAAACTTTGAAGAAAAAAACAGTCAAAACAACAGCACTTGTAAGAAGGAGAGGAACAGACAAAGGCAGCACATGGTGAGGTCAGTGCAGGAGATAGAGAGAGAGAGAAAGAGAAAGAGGCCCACACTGCTAACTGACACAGTAGTGAACCTGCACAGTTACTGCCTTTGCTGTTTGAATTCATGTATGGCTGGACATCGGAGTGCGTCTGGGAAAATTAACAAACAGTGAAATTCACAACTGATCTTGGAGGAACCTGTTTGGGAGAGGTCACAGCACAGAAACAGGTAAGTCAATATTGTTAAATGTAGCCTTACAGTAAGTCTGCAGTAGTGAGTAGAGTGGGTTCTTTCTTGAATATATGTTTTATTGAGATATGTCTCTTGATTAAACTTAAAAATATAAGCCAAAAGTATTAAGTTAGCCTGGAGCAGTGTTTCGTAGAGGAATAAGACAATGTTATGTTCTGGGACTGCAAATTGAAAGAAGCAAAAAATGGCCTTTAGTAGAGTGATATGCTCTTCCTGTCAGATATGGGAGTTTAGGGAACGTTTACGTGTTACTGAGGAATATATCTGCAATAAATGCCGTTGGTTGCGAATCCTATCAGATTGAATGGATCGGTTGGAGAGGCAGTTAGAGACAATGAGGAATTTTCAAGAGTAAGGGGATGTGATGGATGGCAGTTCTAGGAAGGGAGAAAAGTTGAAGATACAGTCAGATAGATGGGTTAAGTCCAGGAAAGGTAAGAGAGATAGGTAGGTAGTGCAGGAGTCTTCTGTGGCTATCTCAATTTCAAACAAGTATGCTGTTTTGGAAAATGTTGGGGGTGATGAATTATCTGGGAAATGGAGCATGTTCAGCCAAGTTTCTGGTATCGAGAATGGCTCTAATACAATGAGGGGTACGTCGGGTTCCAAGAGATCAATTGTGTTAGGGAGTTCTCTAGTCCGAGGCACAGACAGAAGTTCCTGGTGGCCAGCAGCAAAAAAAGCAGAATGGTGTGTTGCCTCCTGGTGCCAGGAGCAAGGATGTCTCAGAGAGTGTGCAGAATGTTCTCAAAGGGAAGAGGGGCCAGCAAGAGGTCATTGTACACATTGGAACCAATACCATAGGAAGGGAAAAGGATGCGATTCAGATGGGAGAATATAGAAAGTTAGGCAGGAATTTAAAAAAGGAGGTCCTCAAGAGGAGTAATATCTGGATTACTCCCAGTACCACGAGCTAGTGATGGTAGCAATAGGAGGATAGAGCAGATGAATGCATGGCTGAGGAGCTGGTGTATGGGAGAAGGATTCCCATTTTTGGATCATTGGAATGTCTTCTGGGGTAGAAGTGACGTGTACAAGAAAGACAGATAGCACCTGAATTGGAAGGAGACTAATATCCTGGCAGGGAGATTTGCTAGAGTTTCTCGGGAGGATTTAAATTATTAAGGTAGGGGGTGGGGGTGGAGTGGGACCCAGGCAGATTGTGAGGAAAGAGATCAATCTGAGACTGGTACAGTTAAGAACGGAGTCAAACAGTCAGGGCAGGCAGGAACAAAGCAGAGAACAAGGTAGGACAGAAAATTAAACTGCATTTATTTCAATGCAAGAGGCCTAACAGGGAAGGCAGATGAACTCAATGCTTGGTTAGGAACATGAGACTGGGATATCATAGCAATTACAGAAACATGACTCAGGGATGGACAGGACTGGCAGCTTAATGTTCCAGGATACAAATGCTACAGGAAGGATAGAAAGGGAGGCAAGGGAGGAGGGGGAGTGGTGTTTTTGATAAAGGATAGCATTTCAGCTGTACTGAGGGAGGATATTCCCAGAAATACATCCATGGAAGTTATTTGGGTTGAACTGAGAAATAAAAAAGAGATGACCACCTAATTGAGATTATATTACAGACCCCCTAATGATCAGAGGGAAATTGAGAAACAGATTTGTAAGGAGATCTGAGTTATCTATAAGAATAATAGGGTGGTTATGGTTGGGGATTTCAACTTTCCAAACATAAACTGGGATTGCCATAGTGTTAAGGGTTTAGGTGGAGAGGAATTTGTTAAGTGTGTACAGGAAAATTTTCTGATTCAATATGTGGATGGACCAACTAGAGAAGGTGCAAGACTTGACCTACTCTTGGGAAATAAGGCAGGGCAGGTGACTGAGGTGTCAGTGGGGAAGCACTTTGCGGCCCAGCGACCATAATTCTATTCCTTTTAAAATAGGATGGAAAAGGATAGACCAGATCTAAAAGTTGAAGTTCTAAATTGGAGAAAGGCTAATTTTGACGGAATTAGGCAAGAACTTTCAAAAGCTGATTGGGGCAGACGTTCACAGGTAAAGGGACGGCTGGAAAATGGGAAGCCTTCAGAAATGAGATAACAAGAATCCAGAGAAAGTATATTCCTGTTAGGGTAAAAGGAAAGGCTGGTAGGTGTCGGGAATGATGGATAACTAAAGAAATTGAGGGTTTGGTTAAGAAAAAGAAAGAAACATTTGTCAGGTATAGACAGGATAGATCGAGTGAATCCTTAGAAGTGTATAAAGGCAGTAGGAGTATACTTAAGAGGGAGATTAGGAGGGCAAAAAGTGGACATGAAATAGCTTTGGCAAATAGAGTTAAGGAGAATCCAAAGGGTTTTTACAAATACATCAATGACAAAAGGGTAACTAGGGAGAGAATAGGGCCCCTGAGAGGTCAGCTAGGCGGCCTTTGTGTGGAGCTGCAGGAGATGGGGGAGATACTAAATGAGTATTTTACATCAGTGTTTCCTGTGGAAAAGGACGTGGAAGATGTAGAATGTCGGGAAATAGATGCTGACATCTTGAAAAATGTCGATATTACAGAGGAAGAATTGCTGGATGTCTTGAAACACATAAAAGTAGATAAATCCCCGGGACCTGATCAGGTGTACAAGATAGTTGTATCATCGATAGTCACAGGTGATATGCCGGAAGACTGGAGGTTGGCTAGTGTAGTGCCATTGTTTAATAAAGGTGGTAAGGACAAGACAGAGAACCAAAGACTAATGAGCCTGACGTTGGTGGTGGGCAAGTTGTTGGAGGGAATCCCGAGGGACAGGATGTGCTTGGAAAGGCAAGGACTGATTAGGGACAGTCAACAGACTTTGTGCGTGGGAAATCATGTCTCACAAACTTGACTGCATTTTTTGAAGTAACAAAGAATATTGATGAGGGCAGAGCAGTGGATGTGATCTATATGGACTTCAGTAAGGCATTCAACCAGGTTCCCCATGGAAGACTGGTGAGCAAGGTTAGATCTCATGGGATACAGGGAGAACTAGCCATTTAGATACAGAACTTGCTCAAAGGTAGAAGACAGAGGGTGGTGGTGAAGGGTGGTGAAGGGTGGTGGTGGAGGGTTGTTTTTCAGACTGGAGGCCTGTAACCAGTGAAGTGCCACAAGGACCGTGGCTGGGTCCACAACTTTTTGTCATTTACATAAATGATTTGGATGCGAGAATAAGAGGTGTACTTGGTAAGTTTGCAGATAACACCAAAATTGGAGGTGTAGTGGACAGCAAAGAAGGTTACCTCAGATTACAATGGGATCTTGATCAGATGGGCCAATGGGCTGAGAAGTGGCAGATTGAGTTTAATTTAGATTAATATGAGGTGATGAATTTTGGGAAAGCAAATCTTAGTAGGACTTATACACTTAATGGTAAGGTCCTAGGGCATGTTGCTGAACAAAGAGACCTTGGAGTGCAGGTTCATAGCTCTCTGAGGGTGGTGTCGTAGGTGGATGGGATAGTGAAGAAGGCATTTGGTATGCTTTCCTTTATTGGTCAGAGTATTGAGTACAGGTGCTGGGAGGTCATGTTGTGTCTGTACAGGACATTGGTTAGGCCACTTTTGGAATATTGTGTGCAATTCTGGTCTCCTTCCTATCGGAAGGATGTTGTGAAATTTGAAAGGGTTCAGAAAAGATTTATAAGGATATTGCCAGGATTGGAGGATTTGAGTATAGGGAGAGGTTGAATAGGCTGGGGCTGGTTTCCCTGGAGCGTCAGAGGCTAAGGGGTGACCTTACAGAGGTTTACAAAATTATGAGGGGCATGGATAGGGTCAATAGGCAAAGTCTTTTCCCTGGGGTCAGGGAGTCCAAAACTAGAGGGCATAGGTTTAGGGTGACAGGGGAAAGATATAAAAGAGATCTAAGGGGCAACGTTTTCAGATAGAGGGTGGTACATGTATGGAATGAGCTGCCAGAGGAAGTGGTAGAGGCTGGTACAATTGCAGCATTTAAAAGGCATCTGGATGGGTATATGAATAGGAAGAGTTTGGAGGGGTATGGGCCAGGTGCTGGCAGGTGGGACTAGATTGGGTTGGGATATCTGGTCAGCATAGACGAGTTGGACCAAAGGGTCTGTTTCTGTGCTGTACATCTCTATGACTCTATCTACTCTACCAATTAAACATTTGAAGTAACTCAATCAGATCAACCCTCTTCTCCATGAAAGGGAGTTTCCTCCCTTACTCCCCTCAGCCTCAGTGTATTTCTATTCAATCAGCACCCCTTCCAATTCCAAAATCATCTTCCTGTGGAGTGCTGTGCAAATGTGAACACAGAAATCCGGATGGAGTTGGAATAATAGTGCTGGTAGCAGGGGCAGGACTTTGAATTGTCTGTGGAGTGGGAACAGGCATGGGAGCAATTTGAAAACTGGAAGGTAGCTCTGGATCCCAGTGTTTCTCAGACAGTTTGTAATTTTTAAGGGTCTGTCTGTGGAGCAAGAGAGTGAATGCTGGAAAACTTACTCACTATCAATCAGTAGTCCTTTAAGTTCCAGAGGAAGTTAGCTCAGGGCTCTTCGATCATTGGGATTTTCAACCATTTCCCAGCTAAAGCCTAATAATCTGGTGCTAGCCAGTTCACAGTTATCATGGTCCCCAGGGCAAAGAAACAGTTCATTTTCATCTGTGCTGCTTATGAAAATGGAGGGTTCAACTAGCACCAAGCTGAAGGCCATTTCATTGCTGCCTTTATCTATCAGGCTTTTTCAATAACTTTGGGAGGGCAAGAGCAGTCTCTAAGTTGATGAGCATTCTGTCAGATAAGATATGATTACTGGATGCCTAGAAAAAAAATATAGGCTAGAATCAACATGGATTTGCAAAAGGAAATCCTGTTTGACAAATCAGATAGAGCTTTTTCTGAGGATGTCGCCAGCGGGCTTGTTAAGAGAAAGTTGTGTATTTGGATTTTAGGAAGGCTTTTGATAACATCTCACACAGAGAAGGTTAGGAAACAAAACAGGGAGTAGGAATAAATGGGAATTAGGGATAACACACCATTGCAGCTTGGTGATTGATTCAGAAGAGGAGGAATAAATAGGTCACTCTGAGGGTAGTGGGTACCAGTGGGCATTGAGCGTGACTTGGGCCCCACCTTTTCACAATCTTGTTTAATGATTTGGATGTTGGGACCAATTGAATTATTTCCAATTTTTCAAATGATACAGAACTTGATGGGAAGTGAGTTGTGAGGAGGATGCAAAGGGGCTTAAAGAATGATTTCGATAGGCTGAGTGAATAAGAGCATGACAGATGAAATATAATTGGAGAAGTGTGAGGTTGTCTATTTTGATAGGAGGAATGGAGGTGCAGTGTATCTTTTAAAGTGAGAGATTGGAAAGTGTTAGCGTCCAAAGGGACCTAAATGTCCTTGTTCATAAGTCACTGAAAGCTAGCATGAATGTGTAACAAATAACTCAGAAGGTAAATTAGTGTTTCTGGCAAGTGTATTCTAAAATAATTCCATAGAGGCTGCAATCCTGTCACCAAGTCACCTTTTATTTACATGGGGAGAGTCCTTCACACTGATCCAGCTCCTTCAGAGCCAGCTCTCAGAGCGACCAGGCTGTCACACACTCCTAGGAGAAAGTGAGGACTGCAGATGCTGGAGATCAGAGCTGAATAATGTGTTGCTGGAAAAGCGCAGTAGGTCAGGCAGCATCCAAGGAGCAGGAGAATCGACGTTTCGGGCATAAGCCCTTCTCACACTCCTGTTTGTATCTGTCAGCCAAGGCTCTGTGATTAGACCAGATTAACAGCCTCAATGAGGGAACTTATATTGTATGAGATCCACCTGGCTGAACTTGTTACAATCAGTAGATATTCCTTAGGCAAGGGACTCAAGCTGCACACAGTATTCAAAGTACAACCTAAACCCATGTCAGTGAGGCTGTTTTACTGCTGTACCAGATATTGGTGAAAATCCAGTGAATAAGTGTCAATTTGTAACATTGCTACATAGCTCTCAGTGCATTGACAGCAGGAACCTAGAAACTACTGCAGCCTTATCCCGCACCATCACTGAAATGTAAAGGGAAAAAAACATATTAATGATGATGACATAAATAAACATCCTATTCTGAAATCAGCAAAGAGACATGATCAAGGCTTGAAGAAGAGTCAAGCAGAAACATTATAGTGGTGAGCTGTATTCAGCATAATGTGTATCATAGTATATATAAAGAAGTTAGAATAATTAATGAAAGTGAGAGAGAGAGTTGCTCTTACCTCAAGATAACATAGAGATGCAGAAAACTCAGAGCAATAGCATAGCTGGATTGTGCAAGCTTTAAGATTGCAACATAGACACTCAATGTCTGAGGGAACTCACGGTGGGTAAAATCCATGTAGGTACACCCATGCATTTTTAAATCTAAGGGAGAAGCACAAACTGTTGTTATAGCTATACCAGTCTAAGGCATGGTCACAGCAATGTTTTCTCAAAGCTATCACCCCACACCCATTCAGTAAATTCAATGCCAAATATAGCAGTGAAGCGAGAAGGCCAAGTGAGGAGTCCAGTCTGTGCTAAGGCAACTGGAGCTCGAGTGGTTCATTTCACAAACGCAGAAGGGAATGAAATCTCGGGAGCTATATTTGACCTTCAGAGGAAAAGTCAGGATGATGAAGTAAAAATTGTTATGGACCAGGCCAGACCCCCACAAAATGTTTTAAGAACATAGCCCAGATCCTACCTTCCTTTTCTTTAGGTAGATGTGGATATTCCAGGAGTGATGCAGCTGGTCAAACCACTCAGCTTTAAACTAAATAGACTATGGATGAAAGACAAACAAAAGAAAACAGAATTTTAGAATAACAACTTAATTGATAATCTAACCAACACAATAACAAAACTTAACAAAGCTGTTCCAATCCCTGGAACATCCCATAAACACATGCCTTTGGCAAAAGATAAATTCAAACATAGGTTCTTATAGGCATGGGTTTTCAAAGAGAAAGTTAAGGCAAGACCCCTGTTGGAGCATGGAGCCTCTTTTCGTTGTAGCTGCTTTTCTAGATCCTGAAGAATGGTCACACCCGAAACATCAACTTCCCACCTCCTGACGCTACCTGTCTTGCTGTGTTCTTCCAGCCTCCTGGCTATCTACTTTGGATTCCAGCATTTGCAGTTTTTTTGTCTCTAGGTACTCAGCAGTTTCTGACTGCCTGCTAAAACTAAACCAAACAAGAAAAAAAAATTGTACTGGGAGAACTGGCCACTGCCTTGCCATTGTTTAAAGTAACTATTTCCAGACAAATTGGCATCTCGGCTTTTACAACCCTACTTGAAATAAAACAAGGTCAACATAACCTTGTTAAAGGAGAGCACCATCACAAAATGGAACAATGCTTCAGAGGAATTCACCTCCTGGTGATCTGTTTACACTTGTCTACTGTTGACAATTCATCAATTGAGTTTTAACTAATGTGCAATCATCAAGATGAGTCAGTCAGCAGATACCTTTGCTCGCTTGTTGCCCACTCAGTGCCCAAAATGGAATTCGACCTTTACGTGTGTACTAATTAGGGGAGCAATTCTATGACATTTATTGGTAGCTTCAAAACCCCACACTACAACTTTGCTGTTTTTTTATTAATGCAGCCACAACCATTTTTAATCTTGTCAAATTATTTTTTAAAAAATGAATGTGGTGTTTGTTTTAAAGCTTTTTTAGCTTTGCTCCTGCTAATTATAATTAACATGACACTATATCTGGAGATCAGAAGTCACATGACACCAGGTTATAGTCCAAGTTTATTTGAAATCACAAGCTTTTCGAGCGCTGCTCCTTCATCACCTGGATGATAACCTGGTGTCATGTGACTTCTGACTTTGTCTGCTCCAGATCAACACTGGTCCCTCCCTAAGGGGAGGGGTTTATTAAAGAATCATAGAATCCCTACAGTGTGAAAACAGGCCATTCAGCCTAACAGGTCCACACTGAACCTCCAAACAGTAACCCACACAGACACATTCCCCTCCCCTATTACTCTACATTACTCCTGACTAATTACTCCTGCACATCCCTGAATACTATTAGCAATTTAGCATGGCCAATTCACCTCACTTGCATATCTTTGGACTGTAGGAGGAAACTGGAATACCCAGAGGAAACCGATGCAGACAGTGGGAGAATGTGCAAACTCCACACGGACAGTTGCCCAAAGCTGGAATTGAACCCGGGTCTCTGGCGCAATGAGGCAGCAGTGATAACCACTTGAAGCTGGAATGCTCAAGGCAAATTTTCAATTAGGGCCATTCTGTCCTGTATTACAGGATTTTTGAAGTCAACTTTATTAACTGCTTGCAGTTTGTTCTTGGGATAAATTAGACCTGTCTGTGGAAAGGTGCTGTCAGCTGGTGCTGGTACTGTTTATCAGCCACAATTGTAATTCAAAGGTGTAATTTTGTTGTTGTGAAGAAGGAATCATTGTGAGAAAATATTGCAAAGAGCTTTGATTTTCAAATGGAGTTTTGCAAATAACTCATGAAGAAATGCAACAACACAGGATGTTTCCTTATGCTCAGTGTTCCACCTTTTCCTGTGGGAGAAAGGGAATGATTGAGTACCATGGAGAGGGGTTTCTCATTACTGAAGTGCACCCAGGTGCAAAGTGACTGCGTCCTGGGAATGTGGGGTGAAGGTCAGGGCACCTGATTCATAGCCTCCATAAACTTCTCTCCAGTAAATCAAGTAGTCCATGAATCGACCATGGCTACACATCTGAAGAAGCACAGCCTTAATAATAAATCAGAAACACTGCACCACATAACACACTTGGCTTTGCAGTTGTCAGGAATAAATGCAGTTTTAAACAGGAAGACAGTATGGAAGCAGATGAGCAAAAAGTTTAATAGTTTCAGGAAACCTGCCAGTATTTCTTCCCATTAAGCAAAAACAAAACAACTTCTATGTGCTGTGTTTCCTTCCATCTTGTTACAAACTGGCTGATGGTAGTTTTTCACAGATCAGCTCTTTCTAAGCTCTAGTACGCGCTCCCAGACAGTTGTAGCAACATTGCTGCCCCTTCAATTGTAAATATTATCACATGATCATTTGAAAAGCGACCCTCCAATCTGTTAATGTCTTTTACATATAAGCACAGCAGGTCAGGCAGCTTATGCCTGAAACGTCGATTCTCCTGCTCCTTGGATGTTGCCTGACCTGCTGCGCTTTTCCAGCAACACATTTTTCAGCCCTGATCTCCAGCATCTGCAGTCCTCACTTTCTCCTCTTTTACAGATAAGCAAGCTTGAATGTCAGCATTTGACTGGCATGCAGTGTCTCAGATGTTTTGACCACTGGAAGCCCGATTACACTAACTCCATGGGAACTACAAAGTTAAAAATCACACGACACCAGGTTATAGTCCAACTGGTTTACTTGGAAGCACTAGCTTTCAGAGCACAGCTCCTTCATCAGGTGGTTGTGGAGTACACAATTGTAAGGCACAGAATTTATAGCAAAAGTTTACAGTGTGATGTAACTGAAATTATACATTGAAAAATAGCTTGATTGTTTGTTAAGTCTCTCATCTGTTAGAATGACCATGTTAGTTTCACTTCTTTCATATGTAAATCACAAAACATTTTTAAAAGTAATATTCTCAGGTTAACTTTAACAATTGGTATCATCCCAGATAATGTGTTGAAGGTGTTAGCCCCCAGTGTGCTGCTGTCTGTGCCATAATGTTTAGACTGACTCTATCTAAAAAATGAATTAACAAATTCTTACATTGATTCATGCAGTTTTTGAGCAAAGTACAATGTAGCTCTGCAAGTACAAATTCACCCCACAAATGTATATATGGGTTTGTGTGTGTTTGTGGGGCGGGAGTGGGGGGAATTGGGGGGTTGTAAGTGCCTATGAAAGAGAGTTTATATGTGTGTGCATGAGTGCAAAGGGGACTAAGTCTGTGAGAGGGTGCATGCGTGAGTGTGGGAGTGTATGTATCTTGTAGGAGTGTGTGTAAGTGTGTGTGTAGGAGTGTCTGTGTGTGTGTGTGTGTGTATAGTGCAATGGTGGCCACCTGTAGTGTGACATGAACCCAACGTCCCAGTTGAGGCCCTCCCTATGGATATCAAACTTAGCTATCAGCCTCTGCTCGGACACTTTTCGCTGCTGCCTGTCCCGAAGTCCGTCTTGGAGGATGGTCACCCAATGGTCCAAGGTCGAATGTCCTGGACCATGAAGTGTTCTCCAACTGGAAGGGAACACTCCTATCTGTTGATTGTTGCGCGGTGCCCATTCATCCGTTTCCATAACCTCTGCTCAGTTTCCCCAATGTACCATGCCCCAGGGCATCCTTGCCTGCAGCGTATGAGATTGACAATGTTGGCTGAGTCACATAAGTACTTGCCACGTACATGGTAGGAGGTGTCCCCACGTGAAATGGTGGTATCCATGTCCACACTCTGACACATCTTGCAGCGCCTACCGTGACAGGGTTGTATGGAGTTGTCCTGAAAGCCGGGCAGTTTGCTATGAACAATGATCTGTTTGAGGTTTGGTTGTTTAAAGGTGAGCAATGGAGGTGTGGGGAAGGTCTTGGCAAGGTGCTCATCCTCATTGATAATATGTTGCAGGCCGCGAAGAACATGGCATAGTTTTTCAGCTCCTGGGAAGTACTGGACAACGAAGGGTACCCTGTCAGTTGCAGCACGTGTCTGTCTCCTGAGGAGGTCACTACAGTTCCTTGCTGTGGCACGTCGGAACTGGCAGTCGATGAGTTGAGCATTGTACCCCGTTCTTATGAGGGCATCCCTGAGTACTTCCAGGTGCCTGTCACGTTCCTCCTCATCTGAACAGATCCTGTGTATGCGTAGGACTTGTCCATAGGGGATGGCGGTTTTAATATGTTTTGGGTGGAAGCTGGAGAAGTGTAGCATTGTGAGGTTGTCTGTGGGTTTGTGGTAGAGTGAGTTGCTAAGGTGTCCATCCTTGATGGAGATGCATGTGTCCAAGAATGATCGTAGAGAGTAGTCCATGGTGAGTTTGATGGTGGGATGAAACTTGTTGATATCACTGTGTAGTTTTATCAGTGACTGCTCGCCATTGGTCCAGAAGAAGAAAGTGTCATCGGGACAGGCAGCAACAAAAAATTGCCGAGCAGAGGCTGATAGCTAAGTTTGGTACCCATAGGGAGGGCCTCAACCGGGACCTTGGGTTCATGTCACACTACAGGTGACCATCATTGCACTATACACAAACACACACACAGATACACAATCATATACACAGACACTCACACACACTCCTACAGACACACACACTCCCACACTCACACATACACCCTCTCACAGACTTAGACCCCTTTACACTGTCTCACACACACACACACATATATGTTTATGGGGTGAATTTGTACTTGCAGAGTTACATTGTACTTTGCTCAAAAACTGCATGAATCAATCTAAGATTCTGTTAATTCATTTTTTTAGATTAGAGTTGGGAGGTCATGTTGTGGGAGGACATTGGTTAGGCCACTGTTGGAATATTGCATGCAATTCTGGTTTCCTTCCTATTGGAAAGATATTGTGAAACAGGCTGGGGCTGTTTTCCCTGGAGCATCGGAGGTTGAGGGGTGACCTTATAGAGGTTTACAAAATTATGAGGGGCATGGATAGGGTAAATAGGCAAAGTCCAGAACTAGAGGGCATAGGTTTAGGGTGAGAGGGGAAAGATATAAAAGAGACCTAAGGGGCAACTTTTTCACACAGAAGGTGGTACGTGTATGGAATGAGCTGCCAGAAGAAGTTGTGGAGGCTGGTACAATTGCAACATTTAAAAGGCATTTGGATGGGTATATGAAAGGAAGAGTTTGAAGGGATGTGGGCTGGGTGCTGGCAGGTGGGACTAGATAGGGTTAGTATATCTGGTCGGCATGGACAGGTTGGACCAAAGGGTCTGTTTCCATGCTGTACATCTCTATGGCACAGACAGCAGCACACAGGGGCTAACACCTTCAACACATTATCTGGGCTGACACCAATTGTTAAATTTAACCTGAGAATATTAATTTTTTAAAAGTTTTGTGATTTACATATGAAAGGAGTGAAACTAACATGGTCATTATAACAGATGAGAGACTTAACAAACAAAACATTTTTCAATGTATAATTTCAGTTACATCACAGTGTAAACTTTCACTAAAAATTCTGTGTCTTACAATCGTATACTCCACAACCACCCGATGAAGGAGCAGCGCTCCAAAAGCAAGTGCTTCCAATTAAACCAGTTGGACTATAACCTGGTGTTGTGTGATTTTTAACTTTGTACACCCCAGTCCAACACCGGTGTCTCCAATGTCAGGAGGTGTGGCTTCTGCATGCATTCCTTTCGCTCCCAGATCTCTGAGATTACCTGTGTCTATTTGTGTGCCGTTTTTAAAAGTATTGACTGTAAGTTCATAACATTGCATACTGGTACATGGCAAATGTCAATATAATTTATCGAAAGTGCTGTACAATAGATTATGACAGAAATCCAGAAGAGTTGGATTACCGAAGAGGTGTATTTAGCTTTTGTGTTGTGTGTTTGTGGTGAAGACTGTAAAGGAATTGTATGAATGACTCACAGTGCAGCTCCTTGGGATGGACACCTGAGACCTTTTATATCATTGCGACAACAGGAGAGGCAATCACCTAGTGGTAATATCACTAGAATATTAATCCAGAGACCCTGTTAATGAACTGGGGACCTGCCACGGCAGATGGTAGAATTTGGATTCAATTAAGAATCTGGAATTAAGTGTCTAATGATGACCATAAACAAGGATAGTTTGTCAGGAAAAGCCCAACTGGTTCATTAGCACCCTGGAGGGAACTGGTTTGGCCTACATTGGATTTCAGAGGTTATGATTGACACTTAACTTAATTATGAATGGGTAATGAATGCTCGTCTAGCCTGTGACACCCACAATTAATTTGAAAAAAGGAATTTCTATCATTGGTCTATCAGCATACAGTGTGTTATTGTGATCCATGGGTGATGGTCAAGATTCTAACACTGATTCTATCTGTCACTTTACTAACATTTGTCAGACAGGTTGGATTCTATTGGCAAGCTATAAGATGATGCAATATTACACCTGAAAGATGAGAGCCAACCCTGAATTGACTCTCTTTGTAAGTGCAGATTCAGGTCTAGGATTCCCAGGAGCCAAAAAACTATTCCATGTTCTTCGCAGCCTGCAACACATTATCAATGAGCTTGAGCACCTTGCCAAGACCTTCCCCTTACCTCCACTTCTCACCTTTAAGCAACCACCAAACCTCACACACATCATTGTTCGCAGCAAACTGCTCGGCTTTCAGGCCAACACCATACAACCTTGTCATGGTAGACGCTGCAAGACGTGTCAAAGTGTCGACACGGATACCACCATTACAAGTGGGGACACCATCCACCATGTATGCGGCAGGAACTCATGTGACTCAGCCAACATTGTCTATCTCATACGCTGCAGCCAAGGATGCCCTGAGGCATGGTACATTGGCGACACTGAGTAGAGGCAACGGCAACGGATGAATGGGCACCGCACAACAATCATCAGACAAGTGTTCCCTCCCATTCAAAGAACACTTCAGCGGTCTGGGACATTCGACTTCAGACCTTCAGGTGACCATCCTCCAAGGCGGACTTCGGGACAGGTAACAATGCAAAGTGGCCGAGCAGAGGCTAACAGCCAAGTTCGATACCCATGAGGATGGCCTCAACCGGGACTTTGGTTCATGTCCCACCACAGGTGATTCCACTGCACTACACACACACTCTCTTCTCACCCCCCCTCTCTGAGTCTCTCTCACACACTCACGCAGACCCTGTCTTATGCACAAGCTCTCTCTCACCCACACATGCACCCTCTCACAGACTTATACACCTTTACACTCACACACATACACATACACACACTCTCTCACAGAGACTCATACCTTCCCACAAACACACATCCACATGAACACACACTCTCACACTCATAGCCTCCTCCACACACACATATAAGTTGGTGGGGTGAATTTGTACTTGTTCCCTGCTGAATTCTTCATGGGCACACCTTAACAAAATCTGCATCTCACTACTGGGGCTGCCCTGGCTTAAAGTGACATAAAAATGGCTGCTCGTGAATTTAATTTGACATAAGATAGCTTTTTATTTAGCAGAATCAGTAGCTTGTTTAGTGTAGTATTAAAGTAAACCATCGGTTAGGACAATTGTAGATTTGTAGACAGAATATATCCAAGATAACAAGATTAAAATAGCACACAAAGGGTCTTACAATGAGTACACAAAGGATCCTGTTGCAAATACACAGCTGCAGGCGTTTATTCAGCTGGATAAGGACACCCTTAAGGATGCTGATAGGAATATTCTAGACCTAGAGTCGAAGAATGTGGTGCTGGAAAAGTACAGCCAGTGGAGCAGCATCAAAGGAGCAGGAGAATCGACATTTCGAGCATAAGCTCTTCACCAGGAATGAGGCTTCTGGCCCAAGGGGGCTGAGAGGTAAGTGAGGGGAGGGGGGGAGGTAAAGTAGCTGAGAATAAAATAGGTAGATGAAAGTGGGGGTAATGGTGATAGGTTGGGAAAGAGGGTGGAGCAGATAGGTGGGGAGGAAGATGGACACTTAGGTCAGTTCAAGAGGGCAGTGCCGAGTTGGAAGGTTGGATCTGGGATAAGGTGAGGGGAGGGGAAATGAGGAAACTGGAGAAATCCACATTGATCCCTTGTGGTTGGAGGGTCCCAAGGCGGAAGATGAAGTGTTCTTCCTCCAGGCGTCGGGTGGTTGGGGTTTGGCGGTAGAGGAGGCCTAGGACCTGCATGTCCTTGGCAGAGTGAGAGGAGGAGTAAAAGTGTTCCCCTTGGGGCGATGGTGTTGGTTGGTTCGGGTGTCCTGGAGATGTTCTCTGAAACGATCCGCAAGTTGGCATCCTGTCTCCCCAGTGTAGAGGAGATCACATCGGGAGCAACGGATACAGTAGATGACGTGTGTGGAAATCCAGGTGAATCTCTGTTGGATGTGGAAGTAAGCTTTGGGGCCTTGGACAGAGGTGAAGGGGGAGGTTTGGGTGCAGGTTTTGCAATTCCTGCGGTGGTGCGGATAGGTGCCAGGAGGGGAGGGTGGGTCAAGGGAGTCAGGGAGGGAATGGTCTCTCCAGAACACAAATAAGGATGTGGAGGGAAATATATCTCTGGTGGTGGGATTAGTTTGTAGGTGGCAGAAATGGCAGAGGATGATGCAATGTATACAGAGGTTGGTGGGGTGGAAGGTGAGAACTGGGGGGGTTCTGTCCTTGTTGCGATTGGAGGAGTGGGGTTCAAGGCCGGAGGTGCGAGAAGTGGAGGAGATACTCTGGAGGGAATCGTCGAAAAGGTGGGAGGGGAAATTGCAATCTTTGAAGAAGGACGCCATCTGGGATGTTCTATGATGGAATTGGTCCTCCTGGGAGAAGATGCGGCGGAGGCAGAGGATTTGGGAATAGAGGATAGCATTTTTACAGGAGGCAGGGTGGGAGGAGGTGTAGTCCAGGTAGCTGTGGGAGTTGGTGGGTTGGAGTAGATGTCCGTATTGAGTTGATTCCCGGAAATGGAGTTGGAGAGGTCCAGGAAAGGGAGGGAGGTATCTGAGTTGGTCCAGGTGAACTTGAGGTAGGGGTGGAAGGTGTTAATAAAGTTGATGAATTGCTCAACCTCCTCGTGGGAGCAGGAGGTAGCGCTGATACAGTTATTGATGTAGTGGAGGAAAAGGTGAGGAATGGTGCTGGTGTAACTGCAGAAGATGAACTGGTCCACGTACCCGACGAAGGTATGGTCTGGAGGAAGTGGAAGTACTCAGTGAGTAGGCAAACACGTGGCAGGTACAATGTGGAGAAATGTGAAGTTATACACTTTGGTGTGATAAACAGAAAGGCAGAATATTGTTTAAATGATAAGATATTGGGAAGCGTGGATGTACAAAGGGATCTGGGTGTCTTTGTACACCAGCCAATGGAAGTAGACTGACAGGTTCAGGAAGCAATGAGGAAGGGAAATGGTACATTGACCTTCATTGCAAGAGGGTTTGAATTCAGAAGGAGAAATTGTTCAGGGTGAGGACCAGTTCAGCCGATTGGATGAGAGTGTCAGTGGAAGGTATTGGTTGTGTCTGCGTGAGAGGAAGAAACGGAGGGCAGGAGGCCTTCGTAATGGTAGATGGATGTGTACAAGGACTGGATGTGCATGGTGAAGATGAGGCATTGGAGGCTGGGGAAAGAAAAGTCCTGGAGGAGGTGGAGGACGTGGGTGGTATCCCGAATATAGGTGGGCAGTTCCTGGACTGGGGGGGGGCAGGACAGTGTCAAGGTATACAGAGATATCCCTAGCTGATTTAAAGTCTGAGATCCACCACAAATAAATTTACTTTCATTAAGTTTCCCAAATAATCATTGTCATAGATTTTGAATACACATGCATTTATATCATATATAAACACAATAAGCATTAAAAATTCCACTAAATTCTAGTGAGCAGATAGGGAGTAGGGAGAAGCCCCCATCTTGTTAGAAAGGAGGATTGAATGACAGGTGCAAAAGTCATGGGTATTGGAATGTGGTTGAATAAGATTCATTGTGAAAGCTCAAGGATAGAGATAAAGATATCTGGTAAACATCATGAGATCATGGAAGACTGAGAGTTGCCCATCATTGACTAAGCAGTCACATGGTTAACCAATCGGATGTATATATAATCAATTAATAATATGATTGTCTCCCCCTCCAACTCTGTTATGATTTAATCCCTGCCCTCCCCTTTACTGTTTGATCACACAGCATTGCCCTTTGATGTGAAGGACACTGCCTGTCACTGGCCACTCGGGTGTTTCCTTTCTTCCTGGTGGTGGAAATTTGAATAAAGATTTGTGCCCCTTGTGTCTTTCACTGTGTCTCACACCTGCACACACACACTATGGGTGCTGGGGAAAAATAAGCACTACCGCAGTTAGGCAGCAGTGTGGGGGTTTAAAAAAAAAGAAACAGGAAAAAAAAGATAAACAGGAGTAAAAAAATAAATAAAATAAAATAAAGAGTAACGTCAGACATCCTGTTCACTCTGCGAGCTGGCCCTGAGGGAGATGGATCAGTGTGAAAGACTCTCCACATGTAAATAAAGAATGACTTGATGATGGGATACTGGCTTCTGTGGAATTATTTCAGCGGTGACCAGAGCAAAGCACATTCCTGAATAAATCTGCTAGCATAGAGTCATAGAGATGTACAGCATGGATACAGACCCTTCGGTCCAGCCCATCCATGCCGACCAGATACCCCAACCCAATCTAGTCCCAGTTGGGATAAGCATTTCTGGCATCATAGAGAAAAAAAATAATGATTGTCAAAGGTGGTCTGAAAATAAATGTAAAAATGTAAAAATGTAAAATGTATATCTTTCCTTTGTTCAGTGAAGAACCTTCTGTACCCCCAGAGGTCTCTTCCCACTGGTGTGACCTTCATAAACTCTTTAATGCTGGATGTGGGCTCTGGGTGTCGAGTGATTTATTTAGTCATTCTGCCCCAGCATCACCAATAGACAGGTGAGCTTTACCTTCAGCACCTGATGCCACATCCAGGATATTCCACACCATCAGCTGCATTGTAGGTACACCCAAATGTGGGGTTGTCATTTCATCATATGTCATAAAATGTTCCCCTGTTTCCTTGCTAAATTTGCTGTAAAATTATGCTTGTGTTTCCTAGTGTCCACCATGGAAAGATTTTCTTTATTCATTCACTGGCTATACCATCATTTATTACCCATCCCTAATTACCAAGAGGGCATTTAAGAGTCAACAACGTTGCTGTGGGTCTGAAGTCAAATGTAGGCCAGACTGGGTAAGAATGGCAGTCTCCTGCCCAAAAGGACAAGAGTGAGTCAGTAACTGATTACAGCATTTGGACAAAGAAAGAAAAAATAAGCCCTGGAAGACCTTCATCTGGCATGAATTACTGTTCATTAGTAGCCATGTTGGTTGGAACTGCTACAGTCTTACCTTTCTTCTGCTTACCTACTTCAGGTGGGAAACTGACAGCAACTCATACCCATGGCTATTCTGCTGCAGCGTCGGACGCTGAGGGATGACCTTATAAAAGTCTATCAGATCATGAGGGGCACGGATAGGGTGAATAGACCTTCCCCTGGGGTGGGGGAGTCCAGAACTGGAGGGAAGAGGTTAAGGTGAGAGGCGAAAGATTTAAAATGGACCTAAGAGGCAACTTTTTCACGCAGAGGGTGGTGCGTGTATGGAATGAGCTGCCAGAGGAAGTGATGGAGGCTGGTACAATTACATCTGGATAGGTATATGAATAGGAAGGGTTTAGAAGGATGTGGGGCAAATGCTGGCAAATGGGACTTGATTAATTTAAGATATCTGGTCGTCACGGGTGAGTTAGACTGAAGGGCCTGTTTCTGTGCTGTACATCTCTGAGACTCCATGACTGTATGATGATTGCCCTGAACTGGGGAACTTGTTGGGTCCATGGAAACATAAATAGGCCAGACAGAATCCCACTTTGCTGATCATCCATTGACATTGAAGCAAAAATGATCTCCGATAAGGAGCATTGATCAATTTGTCACAAGATAGGGCAATGACTGAAATAATTCAATGTTTGAACTGTTTGCATGTTAATTTGACTTTCGGAATAAATTAAACTGCACAATCGAAGTTGAAATATGAGAAAGCAAATTAGCCAGCTGAGCAGCTGGGAGGTACCCATTTGACCTTTATTAACGAGAATGATTTGTTTTCTGCTGCTGATAACTGAAATGAAAATATTGCTAAAGTGTATGCCATGCTTTATGAAATACGAGTTTCATATTTGAGTGGTATAATTTATCAAAGGAATGAGGAACTTAACATTCAAAAAGCAATTGTGCAATTCAGGATAAGACTAACCAGATAAATGCAGAGACTCACAAACGTAAGCAAGATGCATAGATTTGGTGGTCTGAAATATTGCAATAGTGAAGAAGGCTAAAAGTAAGGGGAGGTATACAGTCATAGAGTCAGAGAGATGTACAACATGGAAACAGACCCTTCGGTCCAACCCGTCCATGCCGACCAGATATCCCAACCCAATCTAATCCCACCTGCCAGCACCCGGCCCATATCCCTCCAAACCCTTCCTATTCATATATCCATCCAGATGCCTTTTAAATGTTGCAATTGTATTAGCCTCCACCACCCTCTGGCAGCTCATTCCATACACACACCACCCTCTGTGTGAAACAGTTGCCCCTTAGGTCCCTTTCATATCTTTCCCTCTCACCCTAAACCTATGCCCTCTAGTTCTGGACTCCCCACCCCAAGGAAGAGATTTTGTCAATTTATCCTATCCATGCCTCTCATGATTTTATAAACCTCTATATGGTCACCCCTCAGTATCTGAAACTCCAGGGAAAACAGCCCCAGCCTGTTCAGCCTCTCCCTATAGGTCAAAGCCTCCAACTCTGGCAACATCCTTATAAATCTTTTCTGAGTTTCAAATTTCACAACATCTTTTCAATAGGAAGGAGACCAGAATTATATGCAATATTCCAAAAGTGGCCCAACCAATGTCCTGTACACCTACAACATGACCTCCCAACTCCTGTACTCAGTACTCTGACCAATAAAGGAAAGTATACCAAACATCTTCTTCATTATCCCATCCACCTGTGACTCCACCCTCAGGGAGCTATGAACCTGAACTCCAGTCTCTTTGTTCAGCAACACTCCCTAGGACCTTACCATTAAATGGATAAGTCCTGCTGAGATTTGCTTTCTCAAAATGCAGCACCTTGCATTTATCTAAATTAAACCCCATCTGCCACTTGTCAGCCCATTGGCCCATCTGATCAAGATCCCATTATAATCTGAGGTAACCTTCGTCACTGTCCACCACACCTCCAATTTTGGTGTCATCTGCAAACTTACTAACTGTACCTCTTATGCTCAGATCTAAAACATTTATATAAATGACAATAAGTAGTGGACCTAGCACCAATCCTTGTGGCACTCCTCTGGTCAAAGGAATCCAGTCTGAAAAACAACCCTCCGCCACCACCCTCTGTTTTCTACCTTTGAGCCAGTTCTGTATCCAAATGGCTAGTTCTCCCTGTATTCCATGAGATCTAACCTTGCTAATCAGTTTCCCACGGGGAATCTTGTCAAACGCCTTACTGAAGTCTATATAGATCACATCTACCACTCTGCCTTCATCAATCCTCTTTGTTACTTCTTCAAAAACTCAATCAAATTTGTGAGACATGATTTCCCATGAACAAAGCCATGTTGCCTATCCCTAATCAGTCCTTGCCTTTCCAAATACACATACATCCTGTCCCTCAGGATCCCCTCCAACAACTTGCTCACCACTGATGTCAGGCTCACTGGTCTATAGCTCCTTGGCTTATCCTTCTTAAACAGTGGCACCACGTTAGCCAACCTCCAGTCTTCACCTGTGACTATCGATGATACAAATATCTCAGCAAGAGGCCCAGCAATCACTTCCCAAGCTTCCCACAGAGTTCTAGATTTCACCTGGTCAGGTCCTGGGGACTTATCCACTTTTATGTGTTTCAAGACATCTAGCACTTTCTCCTCTGTAATATGGACATTTTTCAAGATGTCATCATCTATTTCCAATATTCTGTATCTTTTCATGTCCTTTTCCACAGTAAACATTGATGCAAAATACTCATTCAGTATCTCCCTCATCTCCTGTGGCTCCACACAAAGGCCGCCTTGCTGATCTTTGAGGGGCCCTATTCTCTTCCTGGTTACCCTTTTGTCCTTAATGTATTTGTAAAAACCCTTCGGATTCTCCTTAATTCTATTTGCCAAAGCTATCTCATGTCCTCTTTTTGCCCTCCTGATTTCCCTCTTAAGTATACTCCTACTGCCTTTATACTCTTCTAAGAATTCATTTGATGTATCTTGTCTATACCTGACATATACTGCCTCCTTTTTCTTAACCAAACTCTCAATTTCTTTAGTCATCCAGCATTCCCTATACCTGCCACCTTTCCTTTCATCCGAACAGGAATATACTTTCTCTGGATTCTCATTATCTCTTTTCTGAAGGCTTCCAATTTTCCAGCCGTCCCTTTACCTGCGAACATCTGCTCCCAAGCAGTTTTTGAAAGTTTTTTTTTTAGATTCGATTAGATTCCCTGCAGTGTGGAAACAGGCCCATCGGCCCAACCAGTCCACTCCGACCCTCTGAAGAGTAACCCTACCAGACCCACTTCCTTCTGACTAATGCACCTAACACTATGGACAATTTTGCATGGCCAATTCACCTGACCTGCATATCTTTGGACTGTGGGAGGAAACTGGAGCACCTGGAGGAAACCCACGCAGACATGGGGAGAATGTGCAAACTCCATACAGACAGTCGCCCGAGGCTGGAATCGAACCTGGGACCCTGGTGCTGTGAGGCAGCAGTGCTAACCACTGAGCCACTGCCTAATACTGTCAAAATTAGCCTTCCTCCAATTTAGAACTTCAACTTTCAAATCTGGTCTATCCTTCTCAATCACTATTTTAAAACTAAGAGAATTCTAGTCACTGGCCCCAAAGTGCTCCCCCACTGACACCTCAGTCACCTGCCCTGCCTTATTTCCCAAGAGTGGGTCAAGTTTTGCACCTTCTCTAGGAGGTACATCCACATACTGAATCAGAAAATTGTCTTGTACACACTTTACAATTTCCTCTCCATCTAAACCCTTAACACTATGGCAGTCCCGGTCTATGTTTGGAAAGTTATAATTCCCGACCATAACCATCCTATTATTCTTACAGATAACTGAGATCACCTTACAAATTTGTTTCTCAATTTCGCTCTGAGTATTAGGGGTCTATAAATACAATCCCAATAAGGTGATTATCCCTTTCTTATTTCTCAATTCAACCCAAGTAACTTCCCTGGACATATTTCTGGCAATATCCTCCCTCAGTACAGCTGTAATGCTATCCCTTATCAAAAATGCCACATCTCCTCCTCCCTTGCTTCCCTTTCTGTCCTTCCTGTAGCATTTGTATCCTGGAACATTAAGATGCCAGTCCTGTCCGTCCCTGAGCCATGTTTCTGTAATCACTACGATATCCCAGTCCCATGTTCCTAACCATGCCCTGAGTTCATCTGCCTTCCCTGTTAGACATCTTGCATTGAAATAAATGCAGTTTAATTTATCAGTCCTACCTTGTTCTCTGTTTTGTCCCTACCTGCCCTGACTGTTTGACTCGCTTCTTTTCTCAAATGTACCAGTCTCAGATTGATATCTTTCCTCACTGTCTCCCTGGGTCCCATCCCACCACCACCCGCCCCCCGTCCCCCCACCTTAATACTTTAAATCCTCCCTAGCAGCTCTAGCAAACTTCACTGACAGTATATTAGTCCCCTTCCAATCAGGTGCAATTCGTCCTTCTTGTATAGGATTCTAATGATCCAAAAATGCGAATCCTTCTCCCATACACCAGTTCCTCAGCCATGCATTCATCTGCTCTATTCTCCTATTCCTGCCCTCACTAGCTCACAACACTGGGAGTAATCCAGATATTACTATTCTCGAGGATCTCCTTTTAAAATTCCTGCCTAACTCTCTATATTCTCCTTTCAGAATCTCATCCTTTTCCCTTCCTATGTTGTTGGTTCCAATGTGAACAATGACCTCCTGCTCGTCCTTTTCCCTTTGAGAACCTTCTGCACCCTCTCTGAGACATCCTTGATCCTGGCACCAGGAAGTCAACATACCAATCATGACTTTTCTCTGTTGGCCACAGAAACATCCGACATATGCCTCATTACATTAGAGCCAGTCTCCATACCAGAAACTTGGTTGTTTGTGCTACATTCCCCTGAGAATCCATTACCCCTTACATTTTCCAAAACAGCATATTTATTTGAAATGGGGATAGCCACAGAAGACTACCTGCACTACCTGCCTACCTATCTTACCTTTCCTGGAGTTACCCCATCTATGTGACTGTATCTGCAACTTTTCTCCCTTCCTATCACACCCCATTGCTCTTGTAAATTTCTCATTGCCTCTAACTGTCACTCCAACCGATTCATTCAATATCCATTCAAATTGGATTTCTAACCAATGGCATTTATTGCAGAGATAATCCTCAATAACCTGTAAACTCTCCCTAAACTCCCACATCCGACAAGAAGAGCATATCACTCTACTAAGGGCCATTTTTGCTTCTTTCAATCTACAAACCCAGAAAATAGTTATGTCTTATTCTTCTACAAAACACTGCTGCAGGTTAAATTAATACTTATGGTTTATATTTTTAAGTTTAATCAAGAGACAAGCCTCAATAAAACACATAATCAAGAAAGAACCCACTCTACTCACTACTGCAGACTTTCTGTAAGGCCACCATTAAAAATATTCACTTATCTGTTTCTGTGATGTGACTTCTCTCAAACAGGTTCCTCCAAGATCAGTTGTGAATTTCACTGTTTGGTAATTTTCCCAGATGCACTCTGATGTCCAGTGATACCTGAATTCAAACAGCAAAGGTAGTAACTGTGCAGGTTCACTGCTGTGTCAGGTAGCAATATGGGTTTCTTTCCCTCTCTCTCTCTCTCTCATGTGCTTCCTTTGTCTGTTCCTCTCTCTTTTAAAAGTGCTGTTGTTTGACTTTTTTCTCCGAAGTTCTAAAACAAAGCAATAGCGTATAAACGAGTAATTGCTGCTCCTGGAACTCAAGGAAATCACCGCCAACACCTAAATTACCTCAAAAAAGGAGCAGCCTGTTACAGCCAGAAATATTCCCTGCCCTTCATCTTGGATTACCCAGAATCCTTTCCAGAGAAATTGTTTCCACTGGTAAGGGAATTAAGAAGAATAGAATTTTATTTTGAATTTGGAGCTAATTCATTCTTAATTGAATGGCAAATAGGTTGATCGAGGTTAATAATTTACTTCTGTTCCTGTAAGGAAGATGCACACTAACATTGTTTGATTCAAATGAATAGGTTGTATCCATTGTATCATAGCTCTTTTAAAAAATTTGCATAATGATTCTTTTGTATGAAGCTTTTCATTTTGGAGTTTTATTAAGGAAATTATGACATCTGCAATTAAATAAGCTAAAGCCTCTGTTAGAATCAGGTCTTTCTGCAATAACTTACACCACATTAATTTCCAGATTTGTATCCTTGAAGTCATTGTAATAATCAAAAGATTATGACAGTCGCAAATTATATACATTAATCTCTTCACCCAATTTTCCAATTGATGTTTCCTTTGAAACAAAAATAGAAGTGGAATCTCCAAAAAGTTACATTACTAGATTATCTCTCCACTCCAATTTAGAATACACCATTAGGCTTACAGTGTTGCATTTTGAAAAGGAGACAAACCGGACGTATTAATTACATTGTGGGAAACAGCACACACGTCCTATTCAGCTCTATATACCGGGTAAAAATCTCAGCACAGAAAATAAGCTCCGGTTCAATCTGCCAATTTCAAGTAGCCTTAACCATCTGCTAGAAAACTTATAGCCGCAAAAAAGAACCTTTTTTTGAACGAAGTCTTAATCCATGGCACTTCTAGATAAAGCTGTAAAAGCTCAATTTGCAGAAGCTTATTTGGCAATGCAGGGTGATAAAAAGGAAGTTACTGCAACAATGGAATCAAAGGACTACATTTCTGATTTGATTCCAGTGACAATAAAGTTCTTTAGTGAATAATGCATGAATGTAAAAACAAGTTCTTCCATCATAAGTTGTACTATCCAAGTGCTGTATTAAGTCCAGATATGGCACAGAGAGTGCACCTGGTGCTGATATGAGATTCTTCTGAATCGCAATAAGACATTTGTTATGCTCTATTTCACAGGTTTAATCTCCTGCACAGTTAACTCAGAAAGTATTCTAGGTTGCAGAGGTTGATTAAATGCAGAATTGCTCCTGTAAATTCTATAAAATGCCAATCAAACTAAATGCAAACTGTACTTTGATCAAAAACGGAGATATTCACCTTTTTAAAAATGTTTAACTTTCCAGAGACCATTCAATTACATGTAATCTTTAGCAATCAATGTACTACAAGAGATAAAATGGCAAAATGAATGCTGAAAACTTTAAATAAAAATTGGAAATATTGAAAATAAGCAGCACCTATGCCACCATTTGGAACAAGAAGACATCAAGTATTTTACATCATACCATTCAACAAATTTTGTATAATAGGCAAGACACAACATAATTTTTATTGCAATCATTTTCAGATTAAGTCACTTACATTTAAGCTTACAAGTAATTGTATTTCCCTCGTCTATTTTAGTTTCTCCACACTATGGATCATTCATGGCTGAGGGAGTTGGCAGTTGTTTCAAGATAATTTGCTGGGGCATGTGTAATGTCACAAAGATGAGATACATAGAAAGTTAATTTCATCATTTGTTTCCAAACATTATTTGAATAGCAGTTCCAACTACAGAAAAGACATTTCACTAAAGCAAGGAACACTGAGTAAAAATCAAGATGGCTGAAATTATTTTACAACACCATGCAGCTGCATAACATTTACTGAGCGAGAGAGAATGGCACCCTGAGATAGGAGCAGACTTCTTCCTGTCCGATTGAGCAGTGAAGCATATAAGTACAGGGTATTAAAAAATCAATCACCTTAGCAATAAACAGTAGCTAATGGAAAGCTACAAAAGACGTGAATGGTTCTTTTATGTTCTTTAGTGTGTATAACCTACATGGACAGAAGTTACGCGAGTCAATTTTGTGTGAGAATATTTGAATCTGGATTGGAACAGAGAACACACAATCTCTTGACAATACATTATCTCAATAAATGTTTTGCTGAGAAAGAAATGTGTGTCTACATTCTCACAGCAGACAGACTCTCTGCCAAAACCACTGAAGCTCAACAACAGCATTTTCCACAGGAGAAGGGATGTATTAGCCCTCAACGTCAACTGCTTCAGCTAAAGAGGCAGCACCTACAAATAAATCACTGAGAAGTCACTCTTTCTCTTTTGTGTAATCTTCATCGGCCGAATTCAATTCCAATATTTTGCAAAGTTGTATTTCACTGTTGCATACTTGAGGGGTACATTTGATACGTTAGGAGAAAACAGGATGAAATTGTATATTTTGACTGGTTCTCTTAATGCTTTAACCTACGTTTTTTAAATCAATAAAAGTAATTGTTATGGTGTTTCCCTTAAGAATAAATCTCTGGCTTAATTCTTACAAACTGTATGTCTCTAAGTACATTGGCAAAACAGCATTCAATTGTTAAATCCAAAAACGTGGGGCAATCAAACAAGGAGTGGAGAAAGAGTAAAACAGTCCCCTTTGCTCACCTGGTTATAAAAGTAAGAACAGTTCATGGTAAATTGTCATAGACTTTTTCATTTCCATGAGGCACTGTCTGGTCTTGATTTAACATCCACCTTAATGGTACCAATTTACCAATGAGGATGCATTTGAGGATATCCCCTAACTCCCTATCAAAGATGATCTTGGACTCCTACCTGGTGAGGTAGAAGTTGAAGCCTTGATTAGACACCATGAAGAATGGGAAAGCCATGGGAAGACATAGGATTCTAATAGAAATTTTCAAACTTGGAGGAGCAGAGCTTACCTGTCATCTCGGGTAAGTGTACACTTCGGGCAGCACGGTGGCTCACTGGTTAGTGCTACTGCCTCAGAGCGCCAAGGACCCGGGTTTGATTCCCGCCTTGGGCGACTGCCTGTCTGTGTGGAGTTTGCACATCCTCCTGTGTCTGTGTGGGTTTTCTCCGGGTGCTCCGGTTTCCTCCCACAATCCAAAAAAAATGTTTAAGTTAGGTGAATTGGTCATAAATTGCCCATAGTGCTAGGTGTATTAGTCAGGGTAGGGGAATTGGTTTGGGTGGGTTACTCTTTGGAGGGTCAGTGTGGACTTGTTGTGCCAAAGGGCCTGTTTCCATACTGTAGGGAATCTAATCTAATCTCCACCAATGGTTCCTGAAAATCTGGGACAAAGTAGAGATCCCTGCCAATCTCATGGATGCTGCCAACACCACCATCTTCAAGAAAGAAGACAAAGTGGACGATTGGAACTATCAAGGAATCTCTGTACTCTCCATCACCAGGAAGATCTTTGCCCAAATCTTCACTTGGTACTTTCTCCCAGTCCCTGAGGAAATCCTTCCTAAAAGGCTTCTGACTTCACTGCTCGATAACTCCAAGAGAAATGGAAAGAACAACACCAGCCACTGTACCTGGTCTTCATCGATCTGTCCAAGACTTTGACTCAGTCATTCAGGAAGTGCTATGGAAGATCCTGTGAAAGCTGGCTATCTAGAGAAATTCATCAGCATCCTCCACAACAAAATGGTCCTCACTGATGACAGAATTCTTTGGGGTGTCAAACAGAGAACAATCAGCCATGCTCTCACCCTTCTCTCCACCTTCTTTGTCACCATTCTTCATCCTGTCAAGAACAAGCTTTCCAGTGGTGTGGGCATTGTCTACAGGATGGATTGAAAACTTTTCAATGTCACTGGTTGAAATCCAAGCAGAAAATGACATTGACCCAGCTTGTGGAACTTCAGTATATGGATGACAATGTCATCTCTGTTTTCGGAAGAGAATTTCCAAGCCTCACTTAACGCCTTCACAAAAGCGTATTGAAGGATCGGTCTCAACCTCAACCTCAACAAGACTCAAATCCTTTACTGACACATCCAAGGTCAGGTTCCGATCTATCCTTCCATTAAAATCAATGGAGAAATCATCCCAAATGTGGAACATTTCCTTTACCTGGGAAGCTACCTTTCATCTAAGGCCGACATCGATGCTGAGATTCAACATCATATCCAATGTGTGAACACAACCTCCAGATTCAAGAGAGCCTTTGACAACTGTAATGTCTGTGCTGATACTACAATCCTTGTGTATGAGGTAGCCATCCTTCTGATTCTTCTCTGTGGCTCCAAAACGTAGACTATTTACAGACACCACCTCAAGACCCTTAAGAATTACCATCAACCCCTGCTTAAGATGGATTCTCTGTATCAGATAGGACAGGCATACTAACATCAGCATCCTTGAAGCAGCCAATAGCACCAGCATCGTGGCCACAATTATCCTAAACCAACACCACTGGGCCATCCAAGTGCTTGGGATGCCTGAGTTCTGACTGCCAGAGTAAATCTTCTTCACCCAGTTCAAGGAAAGCATTCAAATGAGGGGAGGACAAAGGAAGTATTTCAAAGGCTTCTCTCAAGAAATGCAATAAATGTCAATGCATAGGGGACCCTTGCTCAGAAGAAACTGACTTGGAGGTAGCTGCTGTATGAAGGGACACAACTCTTTGAGAATACCCTTCAGAAAGAGGAAGTGTGGGAAAGGAACCGGAGAAAGGAATACCAGTAATTTCAATGCCAAGGACCATTTCCACCTCCCAGAAACATGAGATATATGTGTGGTCAGAGATGGAGCTCTAGGATTGGGCTCACCAGCCATCCAAGGACCCGTGGAATCCTTGACCAGTGACACAGAAATTTCCTGGGTGGGCAGTTATATTCATTGGTGAGGGATTATTGATAACAATGATGATGACCAAGTTTTTGCGTACAGAATCTTTGGCATGAGTCTTTCTCTCACTATTCCATGGCAGGACTTATTGGTCTATTGAGAATGGTTAAATGGGAACAACCTTGGTATATAAACTATTTTCTGTCACTCATTAAATCTTTATTGCAAAAGAAGTACAAACGGTATCTTATATTCATTAATTTCAATGATATTGCAAGACAAACTAATATTAAGACTTGGAAGATTGATGGAACAGAAAAGCACTTCAATTATTACTTTAATAAATTTTTCACCACATTGTGCTAATTATATGGACCCAGCGAGGCCAGATACATTGCACACGACACACACTGCACAAAAAGAGTTAACATGTGACTTGGAGTGCTCAATTCCCTGTGCCAGTAGACTGATGTGCAGGGGAAAAAAAACTGTGTGTGGGAAGGATATTGAGCACACCAGTTTCTCTCTTGAAGGACTATTACCTACACTTATAACAGAACCGCAAATTGAAAAGAAAATCAAAGTACCAGTTCAATACAGGCACAGTGACGATACAAACAAGACTACCTTATACAAAACTGTACTGAAAGACGTTATGATAGTCATAAAATAGGGATTATTGATTTGCAAGTTCCATAATCTAATTTTAATACCTATAACTTTCTGTTGAAATGATTCAACAAAATGAAAACACTGATTTAAAATGACTACAGCATTCACCTGACCATAGATTAGTTAAGTAGAAAGTGAGGTCTGCAGATGCTGGAGATCAGAGCTGGAAATGTGTTGCTGGAAAAGCGCAGCAGGTCAGGCAGCATCCAGGGAACAGGAGAATCGACGTTTCGGGCATAAGCCCTTCTTCAGGAATCTTCAGGTTTCCTGAAGAAGGGCTTATGCCCGAAACGTCGATTCTCCTGTTCCACAGATTAGTTAAGACATGAAACCCATATGAAATAAAGAATGATGGCTCATGCCAAAATTAATATTTATCCTCAAAAGGAACTGAAACTCAGTTAGCCATCACAACCCCTTCTCCAATTTTTAATTTAATGTTTAATGCAAATTTTCACTGATTGCAGTTTTAATTTCATCCATTATTAACAAACTCAAAGGGATATTACCTCCACAAGAACTAGCTGGTATTTGAAGGTACTGCTTCTGGTAAAGCAGAGGAGATGGCTTCGTGACAGGAACCAACTGGAGAACGCTCTCTGTCTCTCTCAGCCTCTTGAAGGATAAAGCAGCTGGTGACAGCTCAAATGGGAGAGAAACATCTGAACATGTAAAACTTAAAGATTTCTGCAATATTCACTATGGCAGAGGATACAATCATAGCGTCATCTACTTATAATGCTGTACAACATGGAAAGAAACTCTTTGGTCCAACTTGCTGACCCAGCTATCCTAATCTAATCTAGTCCCATTTGCCAGTATTTGGCCTATATCCCTCTAAACCCTTCCTATTCATATACTTGACCCAATGCCTTTTAAATGCTCTAAGTGTACTAGCCTTCACCACCTCCTTTGGCAGCTTATTCCGTACACGCACCACCCACTGCGTGAAAAAGTTGGAATGAGCTGCTAGAGGAGATGGTGGAGGCTGGTATAATTGCAACATTTAAAAAGCATCTGCCCAGATGTATGATTAAGAAGGGTTTAAAGGGATATGGGCCAAATCAGTTAATTCTGATGAAGTGTCACCAGACTTGGATAATTAACTCTGTTTTCATCTCACAGATGCTGCCAGACCTGCTGATTTTCAGCAGCAATCCCTGTTTTTGACACCAATTAATCAACCATGGTCTCAGGTTAAACCTTCACATCCCTAGGACACTCTAACTTGACATGACTTGCTTCCTTTTTTTTAATGGACTCTATCTTTCTTGAACTTTGTACCTTTATGTGTGTATGTTTGACATTGCAATTTTATTATTGTCCTTGGCTTTAGCAGATAATAAACTTGATCTTTATTTCATTTACCAGAGCTTTGTAATTGGCTGATACAGCAGACATAGAACATTACAGCACAGTACAGGCCATTTGGCCCTCAATGTTGCACCTGTGAAACCAATCTGAAGCTCATCTAATCTAACTAACGTGCACTAACCATCTAACCTACACTATTCCAATAACATCTGTATGTTTATCCAATGACCATTTAAATTCCTTCAATAATGCAGGCAGGGCATTCCACGCTCTTACTACTCACTGAGTAAAGAACCTTCCTCTGACATCTGTCCTGTATCTATTATCCCCTCAATTTAAAGCCATGTCCCCTCGTGCTGGCCATCACCATCAGAAGAAAAAGGTTCTCACTGTCCACCTTATCTAATACTCTGATCATCTTGCATGCTTCTATTAAGTCACCTCTTAACCTTCTTCTCTCTAATGAAAACAGCCTCAAGTCTCTCAGCCTTTCCTCATAAGACCTTCTCTCCATACCAGGCAACCTTCTAGTACATCTCGTCTGTAGCCTTTCCAATGCTTTGCATCCTTCCTATAATGAGATGAACAGAACTGTATGCAATACTCCAAGTGCAGCCGCACCAGAGTTTTGTACAGCTGCAACATGACCTCATGGTTCTGAATCCCTCTGCCAATGAAAGCTAACATACTGTACACCTTCTTAGCAACCCTATCAATGTGGATGGCAACTTTCTATGCTCATTCACACTTCCAAGAATCTTACCATTAGCCCATTATGCTGTATTCCTGTTACTCCTTCCAAAGTGAATCATCTCACACTTTTTAGCAATAAATTCCATTTCCCACCTCTCAGACCATTCTCTGCAGCTTATCTATGCCCCTCTATAACCTGCAACATCCTTCTGCAGTGTCCACAACTCCACTGACTTTATGTCATCCGCAAATTTACTAACTCATCCTTCTCCGCCTTCATTCAGGTCATTTATAAAAATGACAAACAGCAGTGGGCCCTACGACAGATTCTTGCAGTACACCAATAGTAACTGAACCCCAGGACAAACATTTCCCATGAACCGCCACCCTCTGTTTTACTGAAATCCATATATATCACATCAACCACTTTACCCTCATCCACCTGTTTGGTTACCTTCTCAAAGAACTCAATAAGATTTGTGAGGCACAGCCTACCCTTTACAAAACCATGTTGACTATCGCTAATCAAATTATTCCCTTCTAGATGATTATAAATCCTATCTCTTATAACCTTTTCCACACTTTACCCACAATAGAAGTAAGACTCACTGGTCCATCATTACCAGGGTGGTCTCTACTCCCCTTCATGAACAAGGGGACAATATTTGCTATCCTCCAGTCTTCTGGCATTATTCCTGTAAACAATGATGACATAAAGATTAAAGCCAAAGGTTCTGCAATCTCCTCCCTAGCTTCCCAGAGAATACTAAAATAAATCCTAACTGGCTCAGGTGGCTTATCTATTTTCACACCTTCCAGAATTGCTAACACCACCTCCTTATGTATCTCAATCCCATCTAGTCTAATAGCCTGTATTGCAGCATTCACCTCGACAACATTGTCTTTTTCCTCTGTGATACTGATGAAAAAATTTATTTAATGCCTTTCATATCTCTTCGGACTCCATGCACAACTTCCCACTACTGTCCTTGACTGGCTCTAATCTTACCCTAGTCATACTTTGATTCCTGACATACCAAGAGAAAGATTTCGGATTTTCCTTGAACCTACTTGCCAAAGTCTTCTCCTGGCTCTTCTTTGCTCTCTCTTTAGATCCTTCCTGGCTAACTTGGAACTCTCAAGTGCCCTAACTGAGGCTATCACGTCTCATCTTTACACAAACCTCCTTCTTCTTCTTGACAAAAGATTCAATTTCTTTCGAAAACCACAGCTCCCTCGCTCGACCACTTCCTTCCTGCCTGACAGGTACGTACTTATCAAGAACATGCAGTAGCTGTTCCTTGAACAAGTTCCACATTTTTTTATTAAGGAGAGGGATAACTTCATGCCAAAAAGAGCAATAAATCTTTCTTGAGGGTAACTGAGGAGATTGAAAAGTTGGGAGCTTTTCTGTAACAAGGACATGATCCAGAAAGCATGGCCAAGGACGTTTCCCTCAGTGATGGAGCTGATGGTGTCCACTATATTTAGTCTAAAATAGATGTAAGTTTTGAATAGAGGTAAGAGAAAGATATCACACATTCTCCTACATCCATGCATTGTGAAGACAAATTTGAAAATTTGTCACAGTTTTATCCACAATTTGTCTGCTATTAGCCCTTAATTTTGCAGACTACATAAAAATGCTCTGAGAAGCCTAATTGCCATACAAGCTATTCAGAAATGAATCAAGTTAATTATTTATTGTTATGCAGAGCCATCTCATTTAAATTGACCTTGTTTTGGCAGCTATCAAAAGAGGAAAGGCAGAAAACCTGACTAAAAGTTAAAACTGAAGGGCTGTGTTTCATATGGAGGCAAACATTTATTTCAGCTTTTGTCAATGGAAAGGAAGAAAAAGCAGAAAAAATAAAGAGGTGCTCCTGAAGTCGAGAAAGTGGTCAAGACAAAAATGTAGCCATTTCCCATTGTGGACATATAAACCACTTTATCTGAGAATTGCTCTAGAAAGTGGGTGCAAAACATTAGCCCTGCTTGATATCCCAATGTTTCCTCCTCAGAGAAACAGTAATGTAAACAAAGGTGGTCAGCAGAATCAACGGGATGCCATGTGCAATATTTCAAATTGTTGAGAGTCCGATATTGTGCTGCACCCAGATAAACTTATGCCTCTTTCCCAAAAGACATTGATGATCATCTTTCCTCTTGTCAACAAGGTCTGTTGCTTGATGCATCCATGGATAGCTGATGAACTTGCATATGCTGGCAGTAGACAGAACAAGTGATGCAAATGTTTAAATGCAAGCGTGACCTTCGTGCCTATAAGGAGAGTCACCATGTGATACAACTTTACTCTAGAATGCCTGTAATGGAAGGTTTTCAAAGACAGATCTTATCTACATACTCAATATGGAGTGTCTAAGGACCAGTAAGTGAGGTCTGAAGCAACAAATATATAATAAATGAGGTTCAATCATTTTCTTGCTTGTTCCTTTCTCCAAATCTAGAAGTGCCAATGGTAGCTCCCAAAAAATTACATTGCTGCCCATTTGTGATTCTACCTGGAAATAGAATCTGCAGAGCTACGTTCTCAACACAGATTGGTACTTGCAGGAAGCATTGTGGAAAATCACAGGTGTGCAGCCTGTGATTTTCCATCCATTTGTTTTAATAGATAGAAAATTATGGCCTGTGCAACTGCAATTTCCAGTCATTTGCTCACCATAAACTCTGTTCATGGCTGTCAACAGAGGGATCGAGAGGCTCCCAATTAGCTCTTAAAAAGCTTGCAGTCTAAAAGTTAGGCCAACCAAGTGTAAAAGTGAATCCATCAGTAAGAATATATTAAAGCTGCTGCATGGCTATGTACTGTCAGGGGGAGTGGGGACTGAAGGTGGTCTTGCAGGATGACCTGAAGCAGCTCTTCACAGACCTCAAGACTCTAGCTTTGAATTACATCAGCTCAGCATGGTAACAGAAGTCTGCACAGAAAGAAAATCTGAGCTGGATGGTCACCACTGGACAATAATGCGGCAATGATGGGTAATGTTTTTATATTTTTCAGAGAGAGAGTGCAGGGTTGATTGATTGAAGTGCATGCCTCCATCAGATCCCTGTACCTTGCCATGCAGATGCATGGATTTAAAGGGGCCAACATGTATACAGTTAGTTTGGGTGGGCACCCATGGAATACTGGTGGGAACACAAATGCTGTCACTCTGTGATGGTGCCTCAGCAATCCTCCTGATCTGTTGGAGGGTAGGTTGCTGAACGACTGTAACAGCCAGCTGAGTCCTTTGAACATGAATATTGTGTTGCACCAATCTGAACCTGCATGGTAACAAGCAGAAGAACGTGTGAAATAGAAGCAGGAATAGGCCATTCAGCCCTTTGCATCTGCTCCCTCATTCATAGTGATCATGGCTGGCCTTCAACCTCAACATCGTTTTCCTGAACTATTTCTGCATCCCTTGGCTTTTTTTTTTGTATTTCAACATATAGGAATCTCAGGCTTGAACATACTCAAATGACTGGTCCTCCACAATTTTCAGAGGAGAGAAATAAAAGGAGTCATTACCCTCTGACTAAAGAAATTCTTCCTTATCTCAATCCTAAATGGCTTAACTCTTACTCTGACTCTAAACCCTCCATTGCTAAAATCCCAGCATCTACCTTACCAATCCCCACAGGGATTTTGTGCGTTTGAATGAGGTCATCTCTCATTCTTCTACAGTCCTGAGAATATAGACCCAATATATTTAAGTTTTCATCATTGGATAATCCCCCTCCCCATACCAGGAATTTCTTTGGTAAACCTTCACTGAACCCACTCGATGGCAAGGATGCCAAAATCACATACAATACTTAAGGTGTGGTCTCTCCAAGGCTCTATATAGTTGCAGGAGAAAGTGAGGACTGCAGATGCTGGAGATCAGAGCTGAAAATGTGTTGCTGGAAAAGCGCAGCAGGTCAGGCAGCATCCAAGGAGCAGGAATCCTGAAGAAGGGCTCATGCCTAAAACGTCGATTTTCCTGCTCCTTGGATGCTGCCTGACCTGCTGCGCTTTTCCAGCAACACATTTTCAGCTCTGATCTCCAGCATCTGCAGTCCTCACTTTCTCCTGCAACTATATAGAGCCTTGGAGAGACCACACCTTAAGTATTGTATGTGATTTTGGCATCCTTGCAGTAAGGCATATTTAATTCTATATTCTTCTTTCAAAAGAGGGCAACATACAAGCACAGACACACAGACACTGTCTCACATACACACATACACGTGCAAACACACACACACAATCTCTACCTCTCTCACACGCGCAAACACACACTCACACAAACACATAAATCTATGGGGTGAAATTGCACTTGCAGATTTGAATTTGCAGCTATATTCTATTTTGGTCAAAAAGCACACGATCTGGCAACTCTCAGTCAATGTGGCATTTTATAAGTTCCTGCTTTGGAAATAAAACCAGTCTGGCTCCAGGATGAGATATAAGCAGACTTGAAACATGGCCTCACACCTGAAATACACTGTCTGACCTTTATTCTGACAATACCTGAACGTATCTTGGGGCAGGGATTTACATACAAATGAATCAAAACCTGCACCTTCATTCTAACGATTAAAGACTCTAGGCTTGTTCAATACATTCACATAAGTTGTATGACCCTTTGATTCTTTACTATAAATTCTGTGTCTGATGTATTCTCTCTCACCAGCTACCTGAGGAAGGAGTGGGGCTCCTAAAGCTTGCAGCTTCAAATAAACCTGTTGGGCTATAACCCAGTGTCGTGTGGTTTTTGACTTTGTCCATCGCAGTCCAACACCGGCACCTCCTCAACATATTGTTTGCCATCTCCATTGCTTGCTGCAGTTAAATGTTAACTTTCAGGACTCAAGACCCAGGACACCCAAGTCCCTTTCTCTAGCCACTTAAGAAATGCTGCGTTTATGTGTTTCCTACCATCGTGGATAAGCTCACATTTCTTCACATTGTATTTCATCTGCCGATTCTTTTGCCCATCCACTTAGTCTCTCCCAGTCACCTCGGAATATCTTCGTATTCTCCTTATAATTCACACTTTCACCTGGTTTTGTCTCAGCAGCAAACTTAGAAATATTTATTTGCATCCCCAAATCTAAATCATTGAGAGAGATTGTGAAAAGCTGAGACACAAACCTGAGGAACCAAACGGTCACAGGCTGCCAACCTGAAACTGACCCATTTTCATTACTATTGTCTACGTTCGCAGACACAAAGGTCTGACTGGTGTGCTCCTGCTTCTATTTCACATTTTTGTTGTCCATCAACCAGCTTCCAATTATTGACAGTACACTCTCTCCAATCCCTTGCTCTACTTTTATTCACTCATTTCTTATTAGGGACCTCAACTAAAGCTTTCTGAAATTCTAATGCAAGGCAGCCATCTATTCCCACTCAACCATTCTTCCAGTGACAGCCTCAAAAACCTAACAGCTTTGTTCGATGCAATTTCCAGTTCATAAATCCATTTTGACTCTGCCCAATCCTACCATATATTTTGCATTGTCCTATTAACACAACCTTTACGACAGATTCTAACATTTTCCCTGTGACTGACATTCATGTCAACGGTCTATTGTTTCTGCTTTCTATCGCTTTCCTTTCACAAATAATGGAATTAAATTTGCCATGTTTCAATTTTCACAAACCATTTCAGAATCTAAAGCCTTTTGTACAATAACCACCAAGGCATCTATTAACTCTACAGCCACCTCTTTAAACACTCTGGGATCTAGATCAGGATCAGAGGATTTATTTACTTTAATGATGAATTATTTTGTAGCTAATATGAATGCCTTGAATGATGGATCTCACAACTTCAGCAGCAAAATGTGGCACAGTGTCTCAGTGGTTAGCACTGCTGCCTCACAGCGCCAGGGACCTGGGTTCGATTCCACCCTTGGGTGACTGTCTGTGTGGAGTTTGCACATTCTCCCTGTGTCTGCATGGGTTTCCTCTGGCTGCTCTACTTCCCTCCCACAGTCCAAAGATGTAAATGTTAGGTGGATTGGCCATGCTAAATTACCCATTGTGTCCAGGGATGTGCGGGCTAGGTGGGTTAGCCATAGAAATGTGGTGGGGGATAGGGTTGTCGGGGGGAGGTGGAGGTGAGGGTCTGGGTGGCATGTTCTTTGGAAGCTCAGTGCAGAATTACCATAATGCGGCCTCTGTCTGCATTATGGTAATTCTATAGGGTGGCACAGTAGCTCAGTGGTTAGCACTCCCCCACAGTGCCAGGGACCCAGGTTTGATTCCCACCTCGGGCGACTGTCTTGTGGAGTTTGCACATTCTCCCCGTGTCTGCATGGGTTTCCTCCCACAATCCAAAAGGTGTGTAGGTTAGGTGAACTGGTCATGCTAAATTGCCCATAGTGTTCAGGGATGTGCAGGTTAGGTGCATTAGTCAGGCACAAATGTAGAGAAACGGAGAATGGGTTTGAGTGGATTCTCTTCAGTAGGTCGGTGTGAACTTGGGCTGAAGGGCCTGTTTCCATACTGTAGGGATTCTATGATTCTCTAATATTCCATTATACCAAAGAGATCTTGTGTAGCATCCTTCTGCACTGTTAGTGGACACTGAGACCTTGGTCACCAGGCTCTGCAAGTGTAGTACTGGAGTTGTTTGCCATTTCCATGCTGGGAAAAATGGACTCCAAGGTTTGTATGAAGCCCTGTGCTATGTTGGATCCAGAATACTTTATACCCCTTGACAATGACACAGGGAGAGCCTACTAATTCACCAGGCCTCTTGGTTATGCATGCTTATCTACATTCTTCATCAGGACTACCTCATCAGGATCCTCATCTGTATCCGTTGTAGCACAATTCAACTGCAGCGTAGCCCTGTGTGGACCTGATACAGGCAATCTTTCCCCATGAACTACTTGCATTCTACTTATGCCCAGTGACTTATCACACAAAGATCTCCCTGATCTTTAGGAGATATATATTGACATACAATCACAATCATGAATTGGTCCTTGATGTACAATTATACTCATGAATTGATCCTTCAACTTTAAAACAAAATGGAAAATGAACAGCCTACTTTGAAACAAACTGGAGTTGAGAGATGGCATTTTTTTTATTTCTGCCAATGTATATGGAGCTATACAAGGTTGGAAGTCAGCTTGCTGGTTTAGATAGAGCATTAAAATGCAAACAACCTTTTCAGCATATTCCATTGAGAAGACATTAAAAATAACAAAACTTGCCAATGAATTGATGGATTCCATTGATCAAAGAACCACAGAAGCTAATGGACTTGTTGACTTCTTACCTTCAGAATGGAATTTCACAAAACTAGGTGTGAGAAGAAACTTATTTGATGACGGAGGTATAAAAATGGGTAAAACTCACTGCCCAAGTCATCAAAAACCATTTCTGTAGACAATAAACTAAAACAGGCAATGTGATCACATGAAACCAGATTTTTATTGGGTATATTTATTATGGTACATTTTGGGCAGATAGACAGGCAAGCAGTGAGACAGAGAGAGAGAGAGAGAGAGTGAGAGAGAAAACAGATATATATCAGCATATGAGGAACCTGCCAGAGATCCATCAGCTGACAGAGAATCAGGGTATGTCTTTACCTAACAAATTGAAGAAAAGATTTTTGTTACATGGATTCAAGTTTACTATGACTGGAGTGAAGCCAGAGAATTGTTAATGCAAGCACTGAGCTGCTGCAAATTCATTATTAGAATCTTCCAACTTGCAATTCTTTTCAGTGAACTCTAATGAAATGACAGGTCTGCAACATTGCAGAGAGTCAAGGATAACAATGAGGCTTTGGACACCTAAGGTCGAAGTGCATACTGAACCTTGGGTGATTCCCTATATATGTGTGTGTGTGCTTGGGGGCCCATCATTTTGGCACACTACAGAGGCTCTCTGACATGGCATTTTATGTGGAAATAGCCCAAAATCTCAAGCTCCATCCTAAAAAATGGCATTTCCAATTTTCACAGGATCTGAATCTTGCCCATTCATATAAATCATCAGGAAATGCCTTTGGAAAGGTAAGATACCTCTCTGGATATAATCTATACTACTTTGATGGGGGGGAGGGTAGGAGTAAGGTACACTTAGTAGTCAGGGGGGATGGCCACATATACTTGGAGAGGGCCAAATACCCTTAGTTGTGGTTCAGTTGCCCTTGTCTGTGGTGTCGCAGAGCTGGCGAATGGAGACCCAGGTATCCTTTGAGATTATTAACAGTAGAGAAGATTGTGTCTGAAAAGGGACATAAACCCAATGGGACCTGAAAGCTGTTGAATGTCAAACTTGCCAAGAACTGTCAAATTTGTCAAGCACTGTCAACAAATGTGAAATTGTCAAGAAGTGTCAATCTTGCCGTAAACTGTTAAGAAGTGTCAAATTTGTGAAGAACTATCAATAATTGCTAGAAAGCATGAGACTTATCAGGAACAGTCAAGTACTATAAAGTAGCATTAAACCTGGCAAGAGCTGTTAAAGTTGATTTTTTTATGAATGAGATTGGTTTCACATTAGAGTGTTATCTACAGTAAAGCACTTTGTTATCTCTGTGTATGTGTGCATGGGTACAAATGGATCCTGAGTGAGTTGGCATAGTAAGGGAAGGAGGAAAGGCTGAAACAGTGGATTGGCATGAGTTGACACTAAGATGACACATGAGCTTTGAAAGGTCATGAGGAAGGGATAGAGGGAAATAGGATCATATAAGGAATATTTTAGGGGCCATGAGAGATGAGTAGAGGGACATGGGGTAACATATAGCATACTAGGAGACATGACAATGGGTAGACGACATTAGATAGCCTGGGTTGGGATGGATGGGGTATGTGTAGTGTGTGGGAGAAAGCCCTTTGTCAGTTGGTTGCAAAGTTAACATATATAGAATTCCTTCCCTTGTTGAAACTTTTCTGCAGCCTAAATCCATTTATGTATTAAAAGGAGCCAGTTTGACCGGGCACTTTTGAGGGAAAGAAGGAGTAAGCTTATTAGTTACTGAAGCTGGACAATTTAAAATGCAATACACTGCACTTACATCTGTGGATCCTTATCTGTTTGAATTGTGGGAGAAACAAATGAAACTAAAGTCATAAAATATTCGCACAATAAAAATCTCTTAATGTTTGAGAAAGAAAGCCTGATATTTGCAATTTCAAAATGATTCTGACCAATTACTAGTTCATCGAATGAGACAAACAGACAGAACTCAATCTTTCATATTCTATCCAATTCATATTTATTGGTGAAAGGGTCACTTCCAACACTGTGGAAAATCAATAAAGTATTTAAGAGACTAATCTAACTCTACAGCTGCAAAGTTCGTCATTGTGCTCAACATAAAAAGATTCTTCAAATGTATTTCAGGAATATTTATATTTCCATCCCTAACAAAGAAATACGATTAAATATTTAACAGTTGGCCTAATGTTTATTGACAACCTTAGCAAAGGGCTGCAGCTCACATTGAATGTTAAAGTGAGAGATGGTAAGATAAACTGAGAAATAGCATTTGGATGGCATTCTGCTTAGGTCCTCAAAACCTTACAGTAACAAGAGAAAAACCATGGGGTAGGAGGAATGAGTTAGAGTACTAGGTAGCAAGAGTCTGGATTTCGTCACAGTGTAAGCATGCAGATCAACAAGACTATGGAGAATGGCTTAAGAGGAACCAGCCAAAGAATTACAGTATTGATAAAATCAAAAGTCTAAACGTTTAAGATGGAGTGAGATAGATTAACAGCTGAAGATGAAAGGAGAACCACCTCTCAATCAAACAATCTGTTTTTGTTGTGCTCTCCTGGAGTATGTCAGAGATGCTGCAAGAGTACTTCAGCTCTGAAAGTCTTAGCCAGCCCGAGCCTTTAGTGGATTATAAAGAGGAAAAAGAATGATTGGCGTTAAAAAAGAAATCAGCTTTTTTTTTCATATTTGTGTCAAGTGATCTGAGATACTTGAAAGCCCATCTCCCTCTATCAATTGCTTATAATCAGCTTTTACAATTAACAAACTTATACACTAGCTCCAGCTGCCTATTAACTATCTAAAAGATTCCAGTTTTTAAAGATGTTAAGATAGCCATCCCTTTACAACTGTTTCTCCACAAGCTCACAAGCAAACATAGCAAGATTTTTGCAAGGATCTTATAAAACCAAGAAGGGGCTACAGACCACCTGCAGCTCCTGGTCTGGCTGTGTTAGTGGCTAGTCTGCAAACTTGTAATTCAAGTTCCACTCTTCTGAAGTACGTTGTGAAGGTACATCGCTGAGAACTGCCACCAGATACCTTTGCATGTATAGTTAAAAATGAAGTCTCCCTCTGATTTTCCAAGAAAAATATCCAACCAGGAAAGCCACTGTTGAAGGAAACTAGGAAGCAAACTTGGAATCTCCAAACAATGACTCATCTGCCAAAATCAGTCTTACCGCAATTATCCACCTGAACAACTTTGCAAAATCTATTTGTCACAAAAGAACCCAAAGAGTAGTTTCTTTTCTTTTACTGTTATTTTTTGGACACATCTCTCAGTTCCAATCTGTGTGTTTGTTTACCTTTAGAACCTTTTGTCACATTTTAGTAACAAATACACTCATTCCTTCTCTCTGTCAAGAAACCCCAGTCAAATTGGCTCCTTTTAAATTGTCTGCAAAACTATTCCAACAAGGGAAGGAATTCTTAACATTAATCTTCCAACCAACTGAGGAATGGATTGATTAAAGAAGGAAAGTCAGTTCATCTCTCCTCATTGTCATGACTACGGATCAAAACTTTGGATACCCATAGTCAGAGTGAACTTTAATTGCAACATGTTTTTAAATGAGATTAAATATTTAACAGTTGACCTAATATGCTTTTTTTGAAATCAGGGTTCATACAGTCAAAATGAATGCAGATGTAATCAGTTGTCTGGAGAGGCGCTAGAATATCACACCTGATGAGGTGTCAAGGAATCTTCAAAGCGATGGATTGAAGGGATGTGCCACAAACTGAACTATAATCTCAGTTAAAAATCACACAACACCAGGTTATAGTCCAACAGGTTTAATTAGAAGCACACTAGCTTTCGGAGCGACGCTACTTCATCACCTGATGAAGGAGCGTCGCTCCGAAAGCTAGTGCGCTTCCAATTAATCCTGTTGGACTATAACCTGGTGTTGTGTGATTTTTAACTTTGTACACCCCAGTCCAACACCGGCACCTCCGAATCATGACAACTATAATCTCCTGAGAGTTATCTTCAACTGAGAAAATGAGAGAAAAGACAGCACTCTGGGTGAAAGACATGCTTTTGTCTTCACCGAGCAAGTGTTCACAAGAACCAGGGTTAAAAGCTAATTAACTCTAACAGTGGAAGGAGGTGTGCTAGTGAGTTGGGGTGCTCTCGTGCGTTGGCTTTGTTCAAGCTCTAGTGTGCTGTGAAGGTTGCAATTGGAGAACTTCCTTCTAGTCATCCCTATGTTGCAGGTAAAGGACTCTCATTCTCAGCTAGCTAGCCAGCAAGGGTCAGTCTCAGGGGAATGATGTCAATGAGGAAATGGACACCTCCCCACAAACCGGCAAATGTGGAATGGATGGTGAATGATCATTTGGTAGTGCTGCTGAGATAGCATTGGGAAATATTACAGCTTGGTCAGAAAGTTGTGCTGTGCGGTACATGTTGGTATGTATAAAACCCTGGGCTGCATCGACCAGGACCTTTAGAGGCCACAGCTCCACAGGGATGTAGTAATGTTTTCCAGAACTTGCCACACCTACCAGGCAATGGGAAAACTCCAATCTGCTAGAATCTGTCCTTCCCATGTTGGCTGTTGGGGGAACCATTCAGCAAGCTGTTAGTGGACTTTAGCACTGCTGCCTCACAGCACCAGGGACCCAGATTCAATTCCAGCCTCTGGCGACTGACTGTGTGGAATTGGAACATTCTCCCCTTGTCTACGTGGCTTTCCTCCGGGTTCTTCGGTTTCCTCCCACAATCCAAAGATGTGTAGGTTATGTGAGTTGGCCATGCTAAATTGCCCACAGTGTTCGGGGATGTCTAGGTTAAGTGCATTAGTCAGGGATAAATTATAGAGTAATCGGGTAGGGGAATGGGTCAGGGAGGGTTACTCTTCGGAGAGTTGGTGTGGACTTGTTAGGCCAAATGGCCTGCTTCCACACTGTAGGGATTCTAATGAAAACCTTCTATGACTGGGTGGGACCCCTGCCCAAAACAAAAGGGGATCACAAGTAAATCATTGCCCATTGTGGATGTGGCTGAATCCCTGCAAGCCATATCTGCCAATACCGTGGTAAGGAAATTGACAATTCTTCAATTGGTATGGTCTGCCCACCAAGATCAAGTTTGATCACGGCTCGGATACCATGCCTGAAATATTCCAGGAAGTTAAGGGGATGACCATGTAAGAATCTTCAGTGCATTACCTGCAACCATATGGGGCTTTGTAAAAGTACCACCAGAGCCTAAAACAATGATCAGGACATACTGCCAAGAATAGCCCCATGACTGGGAAAAAGGGCTTAATTTTCTTCAGTTTACCACCAAGGTCTCACCTAATAAATCCATCAGTTTTATTCTATTTGAATTAGTTTATTGGAACCTACTGTGAGATCCTCTGTACCTAATCAAGGAGGTTTTTGAACAGAAAGAGGGAGTTTCATGTTAGACTGCTTAGCAGAACTTCAAGACTGACTCTTGTGAGCCCATGAAGTGGCCAGAGAACATTATGAAGCCTCCCAGATAATGATAAAAGTGCAGGCAGTTAAACACAAGCCCAGCGACCCTCTAATGCATTTGTCAAGATCAGGTGATCCCTTAAAAATGTACAGTTCAGTGATCTGAATAGAGTAATTAGGAAACTTGGGGAAATGAATTATCTGATTGAAATCCCCGATCAGAGAAAAAAAAAATCAAAGACCCTGATATGTCAGCATGATAAAGCTTATCAATACAGGACAAGTAGGTAATGGTCTGTCACATTGCTGCAGTTCAAGGGAACAAAGGGAGCAATGGAGTGGGAATGGAAGGAGACTCACACTGACCCCCTACTATTCAGCTATCCAGTACAGAAATACTAGCAAACCTGCACTCCTTACCCACCCACCGAGGTGAGGAACAGCGAGCAGATTAACAAGGTTGCTCACAGTGTTTAAGGGCTGACACAGAGAGAAGATGAGATAGACCATCCCAACCTTACATGGTGTGGATGTAGGGGAAGCCCCATCAATTAGATGACATGTCTGATGGCTAGGCGCAGAAAAACTGGCCCAGGGTTAGGAATACCATAGAATCCCTACAGTGTGGAAACAGGCCCTTCAGCCCAACAAGTCCATTCTCTACATTTACCTCTGACTAATGCACCTAACCTACATATCCCTGGGCAATTTAACATGGCCAATTCACCTAACCTGCACATCTTTGGACTGTGGGAGGAAACCAGAGTACCCAGAGGAAACCCACACAAACACAGAGAGGATGTGTAAACTCCACACAAACAGTCATCCGAGGCTGGAATTGAACCCGTGTCCTTGGCGCTATGCAAGTACTGTAACTACTTGCTGGAATGCTAACTAAGAGGGCCTGGTAGCAGGAGCTGGAGCTTCCCATATGCGCTCAAGCCGAAGTCAAACAGTCCACTATGACCAGAGCCAACTTCTACCCAATACTCCAGCTACAAGATTGCATAGATAAAATGGATAAATTTAGACTTACTGAAAGGGTACTGGCTGGTTCCCCTGACTGCCGACACAAAGGAAATCTCCATTGTCTTAACTCAGGCAGGTTATTCCAGGGTTGAGTTGTACTGTTTGGACTCCAACTTTCCCCAGCCACCTTTCCATGGCCCATGGATCAAATAGTGGCAGACTTATTTCATTGTTTGGACCATAAGACCATTAGAAATAGGAAAAGGTGTAGGTCATTTGGCCTGCTCTACCATTCAATATGATCATGGCTGATGCGATATTCCTCACTTCCACATTCCTTCCAATCAAGAATTGATCCCATCCTTAATCATACACAAAAGCTCTTCCCCACAGCTCTCTGTGGGAAGGAATTCCAACAAGTCACAATTTTCTGAGAGAAGAAATTCCTCCTCATCTCAGTCTTAAATTGATGCCCCTTTATTGTGAGTCTATGCCCTCTGATCCTTGACTTTCCCATGAAGGGAAACATCCTCGCAGCATTCACCAGCGTTATCCCCTTGAAATTCCTGGCATATTGTGGAATCTTAAGTCAAATGAGAGCGAGAGCAGGATTGGGGTCACAAATTGGGTATTGTAGGCGGAAGGCAATGGTTTCAAGGCAAGTTGAAAGGACCGAGTGATACAAATGGCAATGTATAAGTGGAAGAAGGTGTACTAGTTAACTGAAGTACTCATGTGTGCTAGCTTGAGTTGGAGTGCTAGAAAGCCATGACGATCGCTGTCCACGATTCATTTACTGGCGACCATTTCATTGCAAGTAATGGACTCTTTGGCTCTGAGTGCTAAAAGCCAGCTAGCTATCAATGCAGTCAAAAGGTAACAGAACAAAAAGATTCTAATTAATCCACAAAACCAAGAAGTAGAAGTTAGCCATTCAACTATTGACATTCCACTATCTCCTCCTCAGAGTTGAACATAGAAACCAGTTGGTGTATCCTTCAACTTTTAGTTGACTCGCTTCTTATTTCTAATCTTTATCTATTTGTTGTGTTACTTTTTTCTTCTCCATTTTGTAACTAATTAACTCGGTTTTCTTTGTCAACTCAAGAAATTTGAATTAAATAGGGCTGACGTTTCGAGTCTAACTGACCCTTTGTCAAAGCTGTACCTGTAATCCTGGAGGCTGCAAGCAGGGTGGAATTTGAGTTGAAATCCATGTGGAGTAAGTCAGAGACGAAGACAGTCACTGAGGAGCTCTTTTCTCTCCTTATAGATGCTGCCAGACCTGCTGAGATTTTCCAGCATTTTCTCTTTTGGTTTCAGATTCCAGCATCCGCAGTAATTTGCTTTTAATTTGCTTTTATGAATTAATAGGCTCTGTTTAATCATAAATTAATTTGATATGGGAGAAATATATCTACAAGTGGGGAGCATCCTTTGTAGCATAACCTTATTGTGACCATCCAAGGCAGTGGGTGAATGAGAAAGGGAAGACTATTTATCCTTCCTCATCTGGATATTTGCCAATTTGTGGTATCCTGTCTGGAACCATGAAAATATGGGGAGTCTCACCCCTGATGTGGTTGTGCTATCACCCAGGAGCATAACCATTTGAGATATCCCATCCACAGTCATAAGAAATTAATAACCTTCACCTAGGGACCAGTCTAATATCATATAGCTAGCTGCCTCTGCACGCAAAGGTAGCATGCTCTGATAATTACAAAAAAAAAATGCTGGGTTCTTTCAGGTTCTTTCATTCTCAAACTGTTTAAATATTTAACAATTTTAGACCTGGAATTGTGCTCCCTTGCAGTGAAGCAGGCATAGAGCAGAAGGAGCAGAAAATCTAGACACTTAACTCTGCATCTGTGCCAACTTTTTTTGCTGGGCCCATAGCTTTTGCTGCTTGATAATTAATGTAATCATATTCTCCAGGGGAATCATAACCGAGAATCAGAGCCTGGTACAAAGATGTGAGGGTCTCATGACTAACTGACAGAATGGCTGCATCTGGAACCGTATGAGTAATAAAACAGGAGGGTTGGATAGAGAAATAAGTAAGTACATAAGAAACAGCAAGGTCAGTGCTGTGCACAGTGGTAAAAGGTTCTTTTTTGAATCAGATACTGAATAGTTTGCCCTGTTACATTATCGCCCCACACAAAAATTCTGAAGTTTTGTTTTATTTTATTTTTGATACAGCTTTTGATGAGGAAGCTTTGTCTGAAAATTTCCCACATTCCACAAAATAAAATAGAATATTTACATTTTATCACAAAGCATTCAATCATTACCGAACAATGTACAAAATTGCAAACCAGCAATAATCACCTTCAGTTTTTCAATAGCCTCCAACATCACTCAGAGACAAAAATATAGTTAATTACATACCACAACCAGCACTTAACTATAGCATTTATTTTGAAAACAAAATTGTTCATACAACATAAATTAGAATTTGCAAAGTACACTTATTAGTAAAACATGCAATAGTATCATGGCCACTATAAATTTTTGGTTTTATTTCCTCTGCACACTATTTTTAATGTATTGTTTAATGTACCTGCATAAATTCCCACATTTTGTCATTCATGTCACTCATTAACAAATTTAAATTAAACTGGTTAATGTCTATGGTAGAATAGTACAGATAAGAAACTAAACAAGAGCATTAAAAAATGCTCAAGATTTTTAAAAAATCTTTCAAGTGCCCTATTGTTTTCTCATTAAGCTGATGCTTTATATTAGCATTATAAAGACAAAAAATATGATTAACCTTACCTGCACAGATGCCTTCTGTGTGTTTTGAATTTCTCTCACCACACTTACTATTGGATTCCCATCAATGGGGGATAAGATAAAGCTTCTGAAATAGTTAATGTTGGAAACTGCATTACACTCCACCCAACCTGGTGACGTCATAAGAATTTGGGAAGGGAAAGATAAATAATCTTGGAATCTTTTAGGAAGAAGATTGATCACCACTTATCTCCTGTAGTCTGAGTAACTGTTGACAGAATTTTGCTTCCCTGTTGTGGCAAGAGTAATGGTGAGTGAGAGAACTAAATAAGGCAAGAATGAACAAAATCACATTTTCAACATCAAGGAAAACATATACTATTTGTCCCTCAAGCCCCAGATGTCAACTTCAGAATTTTACCCTTCAATGACAACTAACTTATTTCCATGTAATTGTATTTCATTAATAGTCCAATCCACTCTATTCACATCGTGCTTCCAATACTCTTCTCTTCTCTCAAGTTGTACTGCAAAAACCTAACATGTTGGGATGTTGCAATTGTACAGTATATTGGTGATGCCTCTTCCAGAGTACTGTGTGCAGTTCTGGTCAGCTTTATATATTATTAAACTAGAGAGGGCTCAGAAAAGATTTACCAGGATATAACTGGAGTGGAAGATTTGAGATATAAAAACAGATTGGGAAGGCTGGCACTTCATTGGAGAGTAGGAGAATGAGCATGACCTTATTGAGGTTAATAAAATCTTGAGGGCGACAGATCAGGTGAATGACAAAGGTCTTTTTCCTAGGGTGTGGGAGTTCAAAACTAGGGGATGTATTTTTAACGTGAGAGGAGAAAGATTTAAAAAGGACATGAGGGACAACACAGCATGAGAGGTCATTGTGTTAAGATAAGGGATAACAGATTTAAAACAGAGATGAGGAGAATTACTTCTTTAAAAGGGTTGTGAAACTATGGAATCCACAATCTCAGAGTGTGATGAATGTTGGGACAAAGAGTCAATTAAAGGAGGAGATAGACAGTTTTTTTTAAATTAGTAAATGGGTTGCAAGATTATGGAGAGGAAGGGCAGGAAAGTAGAGTTGAGGCTGGGATGAGATCAGTTATGATCATATCAAAGGGTGGAGCAAATTTGAGGGGTTGAATTGACTTCGCCTGCTCATAGTTCCAGCTGGCTGTTGCTCGCATGACATGAACTCAAGCCTCCTGAAGTTGAGTCAAACTCGACAATGGTTTTCTAAAACCCGGAAGATTTGGTCAGGGTGTTTGGAGTCTTCATTCGAATGACCTGAGGAACTGACTCATCATAATCCTTTGTTTCAGAAAGTAATAAGGGGGTTGACTGCCTGCCTTTTCTTCCCAGCCATTTATTGAATGAAGACAAGATTTATTGTTTGTTTAAATTACTGAAACGTTGACAAGAAGTCAGTGAATTGCTATTCCATGATTAGGAATTTATGTACTGTTCCCATTTATACTTCTATGCTGTTTAAATGTCAGAGTGAAAAAAACAGGATAATACTTTTTTTGTATTTACTTTTCTTTTCTTTCAAATTATTTTATTGCTTTGAAAGTAGCAGGCTGGTGCGTCCATGCAGAATTCACACCAAAAAAGTTGAGATGATATGCCTTTTTGCAACTATAGCACCATTTATCACAAAACAAAATGGCATAATTGTCAGATGCTGGGGCAGAGAAAAGACCATAGCAGCATGAGAAGAGGGTTTCTTTATGCCGGAGGAATTGTGTTGAAGTGAGCTGTCTTGCAGTGTTTACAAAAGTACAGGTGATTTAGCATTGAGCCCAATCACTAATCTGCTAATGATATTGTGCTTTTCAACGCCTAGCCATCGGATAAATTGTCGCCTCATTTTTTTTTGAATTGTGAGCAGTCACAAATGCTCCTTCACCTACTGTGCTTCAAAACAGGTTGGAGTATTTTGATTCTGGTTACTTGTCAACCTCACCCTCTGAATTCACACAGATGGTTGGTGACAGGTAAGAAAAATCTTCACAACTGCCACTGCTATGGTTAACTGTTAATACTGCCTAGCTGTTACCAGCTAGTTGCCATCATGATGTGACTGCTGGGTAAAATACCACTGCCAATACAGTATGGTCTATGGTATAGTCAGGTATGATATGTTAGCCCTTGTAACAAGTACTCAGTGACCGGGTTCTTGCTGAGAGGGGTATCTTGAAGTTTATGAACTACACTCTACACTAGTATAAGATTCCAGATCTACACACTATTTTGGGTTCTTGCTTATTGACTATCGAGACAGTAACTGCAAGATGCTACTTTACTGAAGGTGACATGAGTACCTTTATATTGGAAGATCACACATTATGAATCATCTAACTGGATTAAAGGTTCACTGCCTTCCTGATCTAAGATCTAGGCAACAATACAATGGGGATAACTGGCTTGCCAAAGGCAGAACTTGCAAGATGCTCACACTAACACAAACTTGGAACCTCCCTATCTTGAATCAAAAGTTTACTGCCTAATAACTTCACAAAATGGCTGTTGCTGCATACAAAGTGGGTGGAGAAAGTTTTATTTTCTTTCTGTGTTCAGTAGTAAACTTTTTATTTTGAGGCCTTCCTAGAAACAATCGTCGCAAACATTACAGCTTGGATTCCACTTGTCCCACTCAGCGCCTGGCCTCATTGTAGCCTCGCTCTAGACATAGGGAAAAGAGCTGAATTCCAGAGGTGAGGAGAGAGTCACTGCCCTTGACATCAAGGCAGAATTCAACTGACCATGGCATCAAGGGAGCCTAGCAAGTAGATGTAGATGAGAATCAAAGGGGAGAGCTATCTGCTGGTTGGGGACATACCAAGCACAAGGAAGATGATTATGGTTGTTGGAGGTCAATCATCTCAGCTTCCGGACATCTCTGCAGGAGTTCCTCAGGGTAGTGCCTAAGGTCCAATCATCTTCAGCTACGTCATCAATTACCTGTGAGGAGAAAGTGAGGTCTGCAGATGCTGGAGATCAGAGCTGAAAATGTGTTGCTGGAAAAGCGCAGCAGGTCAGGCAGCATCCAGGGAACAGGAGAATCGACGTTTCGGGCATAAGCCCTTCTTCAGGAAGAAGGGCTTATGCCCAAAACGTCGATTCTCCTGTTCCCTGGATGCTGCCTGACCTGCTGCGCTTTTCCAGCAACACATTTTCAGCATCAATTACCTGTGTCCATCATAAGCTCGAAAGTGAGAATGTTCGCTGATGGTAGCACAGCACCATTCATCACTCTTCTGAGACTGAAGTCGTCAGTGTCCATTTATAGCAAGACCTAGACAACATTCAGGTTTTGGCTGATAATTGCCAAGTAACATTAGAGACTCACAAATAGCAGGCAATGACCATCTCCAATCAGAGACAATCTTACCATTGCCCCTTGACTTTCAACGGCATTACTGTTTTGTCTGATAGCTAGTATTCATTATACTGGTACAGTGTCCTTTTAAGAGGCAAGTCACGTGACCACTGATAAGACACAATGGTGAGTCATCAACCAGGTTTGTCAGCTTGTGCAGTCTTATCTTTTAACAGACAGCACAGTGACTATCAAAGCCCACCTGCTGAATTGCATTAAACAATTATATCATATATGCTTTTATTCTACTGAAGACTAGTAACTGCCCAGGATAGAATGGTTATTATGACTGAATTCCTTACTATCAACATCCTGTGAGTTACCATTGACCAGAAACTCAACTGAACTCACCACATAAACACAGTGGCTCATAGAACAGGCCAGAGGTTAGGAACCCTACAATGAGTAACTCATCTCCTAACTCCCCAAAGTCGTTCCACCATTTACAAGGCACAAGTATGATGGAATACTTCCTACTTGCCTGGATGAGTGTAGTTCCAACAACTCAAGAAGCTTGACACCATCCAAGACAAAATGGTCCAGTTGATTGGCACAATATCCACAAGCATCCACTCCCTCCACCACCGACACTCAGTAGCAGCAGTGTGTACTATCTACACGATGCATTGCAGAAATTCACCAAGGCTTCTTAGACAGCACCATCCAAACCCATGACCACAGCCATCTAGAGAGGCAAGGACAGCAGATACATGGGAACATCATCACCACCTGCAGGTTCCCCTCAACCCTCACTAACCTACTTGCTATTCCTTCAGTGTCAATAGATCAAAATCCAGGAATTCTCTCACCAAGGGCATTGTGGTTCTACCTATAGCACATGGACTGCAACAGTACAAGAAGGCAGCTAACCACAACCTTCTGAAGGACAACTAGCATTGGGCAATAAATGCTTGCCCATCCAGTGATGCCCACGTCCCACTAATGAAAAGAAATGTCAATTAGGTGGCATGTTATAAACTGGAAGAGCCCTGCGCAGTCTTTAGCTGGTGCTTGAGATTTGACGAGCCATATAAAAGTTGACACGTTATTTCTTTGTTGCTGTTGACCATGCAGTGCTGTTGCCACATTGATTGCAGGGATGAACCAAGTTGTGGTACCATTCTTTGATGCAATCCCAAACAAACACAGTACTTTCCCACACTATAGCCAGGTGAGTGACAAATGTTTGGCAGATATAATCAAACAATTGTGTCTGAGTATGCTCTCCTCTCCTCCATCTCATCCAAAACAATGAGCTTTGATACTCATGCTGCTACATGCACCAAGATTATTAAACTTAGCATGTCATTCTTCATGGTTTAGCCTTCCTGATGAAGGGCTTTTGCCCAAAACATCGAGTCTCCTGCTCCTCGGATGCTGCCTGACCTGCTGTGCTTTTCCAGCACCACACGCTTGATTCTGATCTCCAGTATCTGCAGTCCTCAATTTTTCCTCATGGTTTAGCCTGCAGTCAGGGCAGTGAGCTGTTTTGCAATGATACACATTACAGGTCAAACTGATTCAATTTTTACCCATGTTAACTCTCCACCCAATGCCCTTGGCTGTTGAGGAGTGGCCTGTGATGAATATTTTCCATGTCGTCCAAAAAGGCATGACAGACATTGTGTTTCCTGACTGCAGTCTTTCACTGAGCCCAGGTAACTCAGTACAGTCCAGAAATGGAAACTGGTATTGCCCACTTTGTGTTTCAACATAAAAGTGAATTTGCGTTCTCATTCCTCTATGCCTGGATCAATGATTCAAAACGTGCTAATGTTTCAGCCAAGTATTCCTGTCTGAGCCAAACCTACAGGAGTTGCTGGTCCTACACCACAATGCTCAGCGTAATTTATCGCGTGTGCATGGAATATTAGCTTCACACACACCTTACCTGCCACATGGTATTTTCTGTTACACATTGCTATTTCCTCTGTACTTTTACCTTTTATGTACAGGGATTCAAATGTAAGCTTCTGTGGTATTTAGAAGATGCAAAAATAAATACATTTCTAACTTTAGTTTACAATTGATTTTCTGATACTATATAAATCATTGCAATGCAATCAAACTGAGGCTGAAAGGGCAGAGTTAATTTATTGCTGGAGGCATGTATCACATGAAAACTATCTTCCATAATATACTTCAAAATTAGAGATAGAGCAAAGGGTAAATTTAAAAAGGCATCTTGTCACTGATTTCATATGGATTATTGCTATCAAAATCACTAATGTCTATGGATTTTCAGCAAAAAAATGACACTTATCTTACAAGGTTATGCCCTGACAAGCATAATGCTAACAGTCTCCCTAAAATATTTTCAAAACCTTGCTGATGGTATAAATCGTGGCAATCATGGATTTGTGACCAGCATAAATAAAGAAAAGTTAATTCTCTTCAAAATAGTGTTATATATCTACTTCACTTTCAGAAGGAAATGGCTGATTTGGCATTATGTTTTAAGTTGGGAATTATAGAATATTTTCATTTGTCCTTCCACATAATGGGGCACATTCAGTGCTGTTTGCCTTTTTCTGTTGAAACAATATTCCACAGACAACTCACAAATAAATTGACAGCCTGATTTTTTTCTATCTTGTTAACAATGTCATATACCTCTTTAAGATTGCCTTGGACTCTTCGCTTTCCATGTCTGAAAAGCTCAAGTTTCTTTTGTTTTCTTTCAAAACCCAGATCCCAGATACTGGGAAGAAGCCCTCTGGGTCCTCACTGCACTGTAGACAATACATGAGCATCTCCCTTGTTTCTTAGGAATAAGACCTCAAAGCAGTTTCCAAGGTGCACTCTGACCTGACCACTTTAAAATGTAATGATGATGTTATTTGATTTTATTCTACTATTTTAACTGTACATGGTGGAGTTTAATATCTCATTGGCTTTGCTGCTTGCTTGCTGCTCTGTACCAATTAGTAGAATTCAGCATCAAAGCTGTTAAACTCTTCAAACTCTGTGAACTTCAGCCTTAGCTTTTCCAGCACTGTTTATGGACTAAGGAATGTTGCCTATTTTGATTCCGTCTGTACAGAATTTAATCTTGTTTCAGTTAAATTTCATCTGTTAATGTTCGATTCACTTATGCATCCTGTCCAGTTCATTTTGCATTTTCAAAGGTGCCACTTCTGATTCCATTGCCTCTCTTCACTTGCTAATATTTATGATTTTGATAGTTTTGTGTGGATATTTTGAATGCAGGTCATTTATATCATTTGGAAAAAGTAGCAGCCTCAACACCAAAAGAGCCCTCACTTAATACTTCGCCATGCCAAACCCATACTCTCTAATTAGTCCAAATGTAAAATTTACCATGTTATCAACTCTCTGATGAATGTTTATTGATTCCTGGTCCTTACCAAGTTCCATCAGGAGTCCTCAATTCTTTAATCCATAACATGCAAAATTTTATCAAAAAGCTTAGCAGATACATGGGAACACCTCTACCTGCAATTTCCCCTCCAAGCCATTCACTATCCTGACTTGGAAGTATATCACTGTTCCTTCAGTGTTCTTGGGTCAAAATACTGCAATTCCCTCCCTGATAGGTCTGTTGTGGGTCTACCTACAGCACATGGACTGCAGCGGTTCAAGATGGCAGCTCACCACTACCTTCACAAAGGCAACTAAGGATGGGTAAGAAGTGCTGGTCTATCCAGCGATGTCCATATTCCATGAGTGAATTAAAATGTCAAAGCATATCATAGAATATCTCACAGTACAAGTGTGTTCTTAAAGAAATAAAATTGTCTAAATTTCCCTACCGTCTCTCTCTCTCTCTCTCAGTCAATGCAGCTAAGTTATTGATGCTATGGAGACCATGAAGGATTCTCCTTCTCAATCTCTCCCCTCCCCTAAGACATGGTGACATTTGGTTAAACCACACCATTCATATCTCTCGAATGAGCAAGCAGCCCTCTGGTCTAGTAAAGAAGGTGTTTGGTATGCTTTCCTTTATTGGTCAGAACATTGAGTATAGGAGTTAGGAGGTCAAGTTGCGACTGCACAGGACATTGGTTAGGAATATCACTTTTGGAATATTATATGCGATTCTGGTCTCCCTCCTATCGGGAGGATGTTGTGAAACTTGAAAGGGTTCAGAAAACATTGACAAAGATATTGCCATGGTTGGAGGATTTGAGCTATAGGGAGAGGCTGAATAGGCCGAGGCTGTTTTCCCTGGAGCGCTGGAGGTTGAGGGGTGAACTTATAGAGGTTTATAAAATCATGAGGGGCATGGGTAGGGTAAATAGACAAAGTCTGTTCACTGGGGCAGGGGGAGTCCAGAACTAGAGGGAATAGGTTCATGGTGAGAGGGGAAAAATTAAAAGGGACCTAAGGGACAACTTCTTCATGCAGAGGGTGGTATATGTGTGGAATGAACTGCCAGAGGAAGTGGTGGAGGCTGGTATAGTTACAACATTTAAAAGGCATCTAGATGGGTACATGAATAGGAAGAGTTAAGAGGGATATGGACCAAATGCTGGCAAATGGGACTAGATTAATTTAGGATACCTGGTCGGTATGGACAGGTTGGACTGAAGGGTCAGTTTCCATGCTGTACATCTCTATCACTCTATGACTGTATGACTATAGAAACTTTTATTTTTTATTTTACTTCTGATAATCAATTCCATTATTTTACATGCTATGGAACTAAGAATAATGAATTTCTTGTTTTCTGTGACTATTGTGTCACCTTCCTTGAATAAGTGCATCCCATTAGACTGTTTCCAATTTGCATTGTTGCTCTGAGATAGATTATCAGTATCTCACAATTCTCTCAACAGTACTATGGGCTAGATGCCATCTACCTCCGGAAATTGTTTTGCTTTGTCTGAATATTCCATCTTCTTAACAGCAAAGTCATCAATTTGACTAGAGAGTTTATTGCTAATGTCTTCCTTTGAGAATACTTGCAGGATGGAGTCATTCAGAACATTTTCTATGTTGTGATCATTGTGTTTTTTAAGCCCCTTGACATCTTCCATGACTTTCACCCCCTGGTTTTGCGACATTGAAATATAGTTTACTATTGGACTTACTTCAGCTGTTACGCTTTCTTCCTGTATTCCTGGTCACCACTTTGTCACTTTGCTGCTTTTTGTTTCTCTTCATACGGACTTTTATTCTCCTTTTGCCTTGCTTTTTCTAGTTTATTAATCAATTCTGTGTTTTGTTGAAGTTTCATCTATATGCAAGTTCAGTGTAAGTTTATTGGTTTGGGAATATGTTCAATCTGCAGATCCAGCATTTAACCTTTAATTTGTTCCACTTATTTTTTATTGATATGCTGATATAAAGCCGCACTCAGGATATTTGCTGCAATGGTTCCCCACTGAAATTGCCCTTTTAAAATTTCAGCTCCTGATCTCAGGGTATAAATGAAAATGTTAACATTCTGTCGTTCTTGTTACCTAAGCATCTTACGCCTTCCATGGTTTGTATATTTTCTAAGATTTTCATGAGTATCAGATCCAGAACAGTTTCCTTGATTCACCAGATCAAGAACTACTCATGCATTACATTCACCAATTTTAACACTAAACCATTATGATTTATCCAACTAATATAAAGTACTTGGGACTATGATGTTGTGGCCATAATGGAGATGTGGGTTCACAGGGACAGGAATGGTTGCTAGATGTTCCAGGGTTTAGAACATTTACAAAGAACAGGGAGGGTGGAAAAAGAGGAGGGGGTGTAGCATTGCTAATCAGAGAGTGCATCACAGCTACAGAAACAAAGGTTGTTGAGGAAGGTTTGTCTACTGAGTCAGTATGGGTGGGAGTTAGGAACAGCAAGGGAGCAGTCATCTCATTGAGGGTTTTCTACAGACCCCCCCCAATAGCAGAAGGGAGATTAAAGAGCTCATAGGTCGGCAGATTTTGGAAAAATGTAGATGTAGCAGGGTTGTTGTTATGGATGACTTCAACTTTCCCAATATTGACTGGAACCTCCTTAGTGCAGATGGTTTGGATAGAGCCGTTTTTGTCAGGTGTGTTCAGGAAGGTTTCCTTACTCAGTATGTAGACAGGCCGACGAGGGGAGAGGCCATTTTGGATTTGGTGCTCGGCAATGAGCCAGGACAGGTGTCAGATCTCGCGGTGGGAGAACACTTTGGTGACAGTGACCACAACTGCCTTACATTTACTGTAGCCTTGAAGAGGGAAAGGAGCAGTTACCAAAGGAGGATATTTAATTGGGGCAAAGGAAACTATGATGCTATCAGACAGGAGTTGGGAAATACAGACTGGAAGCACACAGTAGACATGTGGAGACTGTTTAAGGAGCAGTTGTTGCAAGTAATGCATGAATTTGTCCCTCTGAGACAGGTAAGAAGGGGTAAGATTAAGGAGCCTTGGATGACGAGAACAGAGGAGCTTCTCGTCACAAGGAAAAAGGCAGCTTACGTAAAGTGGAGAAAGCAAGGAACTAGCACAGTTTTAGAGTATTACAGGCTTGCTAGAAAGGAGCTCAGAAATGGACTGAGGAGAGCTAGGAAGGAGCACAAGAAAGGCTTGGCAGGAAAGATTACAGAGAACCCAAAGGTATTTTACTCATATGTGAGGAATAAGAGAATGATCAAGGAGAAGGCAGGGCCAATCAGGGATAGGGTAGGGAACTTGTGCGTGGAGTCTGAGCAGATAGGGGAAGCCCTAAGTGAGTATTTTTCCTTCAGTTTCCACCATGGAAAGGAACCTTGTTTTGAATGGGAATTTTGAGGAGCTGGGATACAGGCATGAAAAGATCAAGACTGATGAAGTTGATGTACTGGAAATTTTGGCAAACATTAAAATTAATAGGCCCCCAGGACCAGACCAGGTTTATCCTAGGCTGCTCCAGGAAGCGAGAAAAGAGGTTGCTAAGCCGCTGGCGAAGATCTTTGCTTCCTCACTCTCCATGAGAGTCGTACTGGAGGATTGGAAGGAGGCGAATATTGTTCCTCTTTTCAAGAAATTTAACAGGGAAATCCCTGGCAATTATAGACCAGTCAGTCTTAAGTCTGTGGTCAGTAAGGTTTTGGAAATAATTCTGAGGGATAGGATTTATGACCATTTGGAAAAGCATAGCATGATTAAAGGCTTTGTGAGGGGCAGGTCATGCCTAACTAATCTTATTGAGTTCTTTGAGGAGGTGACAAGACGGGTCGATGAAGGTCGAGCAGTGGATGTGGCGTATATGAACTGCAGCAAGGCATTTGATAAGGTTCCCCATGGTAGACTCATTAAAAAAATCAGGAGATATGGGATACAGGGAGATTAGGCTCTCTGGATTCAGAATTGGTTGGCTGACAGAAGGTAGAGATGGCAGGAATTTGCCTGGAGGCCAGTATTGAGTGGTGTCCCATAGGGCTCTGTTCTTGGGCCTTTGCTCTTTGTAGTTTTTATAAATGACTTGGATGAGGAGGTTGAGGGGAGGGTTAGTAAAATTGCAGATGACACAAAGGTTGGAGGTGTCGTTGATAGTATCGAGGGCTGTTGCAGGCTGCAGCGCAACATAGACAGGATGCAGAGCTGGGCTGAGAAATGGCAGATGGAGTTTAACCTGGATAAATGCAAAATGATGTATTTTGGAAGGTTGAACTTCATTACTGAATATAGGATTAAAGACAGGATTCTTGTCAGTGTGGAGGAACAGAGGGATCTTGGTGTTCAAGTATATAGATCCCTCAAGTGGATAGCGTTATTAAGAAAGCATATGGCTTTCACTAACAGGAGGATCGAGTTTAAGAGCTGCAAGGTTTTTCTACAGCTCTACTATACCCTGGCGAGACCACACTTGGAATACTGTGTCCAGTTTTCTGGTCGGCCTACTATAGAAAGATTTGGAGAGGGTGCAAGGAAGGTTTACCAGGATGCTGCCTGGATTGGAGGGCTTATGAAAAGAGGTAGACTAAGCTTGGACTTTTCTCTCTGGAGAGGAGGAAGAGAGGTGACCTGATGAAGGTATACAAGGTGATGAGAGGCATGGATAGAGAATAATAGCCAGAGACTTTTCCGCAGGCAGGACTGACTGGCATGAGGGGTCATAGTTTTAAGATATTAGGAGGAAAGTATAGAGGAGATGTCAGAGCTAGGTTCTTTACGCAGAGAGTTGTGAATGCGTGGAATGCATTGCCAGCTGTGGTGGTAGAAGCAGAGTCATTAGGGACATTTAAGTGACTGCTGGACATGCACACGGATAGCAGTGAATTAAGGGGTGCGTAGGTTAGGTTATTTTATTTTACATTAGGATTAACTCTCGGCACAACATAAGGGCCAAAGGGCCTGTTCTGTGCTGTACGTTTCTATGTTCTATGTTCTATATAAAGTTATTTCATTAAAATAACTCATATTCCCTTCTTTGCTCACATGAACAATTTTTTTTATCTTTATATATTGGGTTGGTAATCTATGCATAACTTTGATTTTGTTGCATAAAAAATGTTTAATAAACAAAAGTCCATTCTTCTGCTGGAAATTCTTGTAGTATAAGAAACCTTACATATTTTTTCCCTTAATCAACCTGTCCAGAGATGTTATTACACACCAGAAAGGACATGAACCCACATTTCCTGGTCCAGAGGTAGGGACACCACCACTGCACCACAAAAGTCCTTATCTCCTGCTAGGTACTTGACAGAGTTGGCATTATGTCACATTATGCATCATGCCAGCAGGAACAAATTACCAGGCTGACCAGTGTACACTTGTAGTTAGATTTGACAACCAGTGAACAGAAGACAATACAGAGAAATTGATTCTTTGTGTTGGAAATCTATGCACCTCCATGTTCTGATGTACAGAAATTAAAGTACAATTGCTCCACAACTGTTACAACAGAGGAGATGTCTTTGAGGAGACAGTGAAAAACAACATTATGCCCACAGACATATCATTGATTGGCAGCTTCACAGTGTGGCTATGAACCACAGCCATTTCAGAAATCAAAAATCTGTGGATAGAACAAAAAATGAAATTTATCCCAGCTTTGTATGATTTATTTCTTTTTACAATTCATGTAATTAAAATGGTGCCGGATTCTGGCAAATCACTCACATTTTACTGTATTTTCATAAATACATGTAACAATAAATTATTATTATTATTCCCCTTAACCTCAGGCATCTAATTTACTCCCCCACTTCCCACATCTTAGTTATATAAGATTCTAACTTTGCCACTTCAACCGTATTCATCATAGATCTGGTCCAAATTCCAGGAGGAGCCAATCCTGCAGAATACTTTCACAGGAAATTATATAATGAAGATGTGTAATGTGTGATACACATGCAGAGATCTTTTGGTGCATTACTTAGTGTATCTTTGTGCTACCCAAATTGATCAATGCGGTTTTCTACCCTAGAACAGAAAGGTGAACTGAAACAAAAGGCGTTCAGTTTTTTTTCTCAAAACCATCAGTTCCCACTGCAAAACCTCTCGAGGGATGTTTGTAGAAACAATATGATAACATTCCATCCTGGTAATTGTTGGCAAAGTGTTCTTCCATTAACACCAGCTCTGACCTTAGCTTACAGATAACTTTTTCTCAGACTTCTCACTGATCAGAAACAACCATGAATCAGATTTGTCCCCCATTTCTACAAGCACTAGCTTGGAATATTGCCAACAGCTTTACAAACTTGGACCAGTGCATGGGAGGGCAGCTTGTAAAACCCACCCAAAAATTGTGCACATTTCAAATCATGAAGCATAAGGGCTTTTGAACATAATGAAATCATTTGAAGCCTCATCTACTCTTAGAAGTTATACCTCCATCTGTAATATCATCAGTCAGCAGTTAATACGCGAACTAAGGATATTCGCTGTACTTTCATTGAGTAGCATTTTAATCCATCATTGAAAAATGCATTCTATTGTCCACTCTTTTATTGAACTAACCTGGGTAATTGTGGTGTAATTTTCAATCTCTTTAAAGTATTTTTTTTGTATTGTATTAAGTTTGGCAAGACAATTGCAGAGAAAATAAGGAATGATTAATGGCGCACTAATATTTTCTTGGAAGCATTCTGCTATAAGAAGTCAATTTGAATTGAAAGCAATAACAAACCTCATTTCGAAAAAGAATGTGCTGTTTATTCTCTAAATCTTTTTATTCTACTTGAAAGGGCTAATTTAGAAATGTAAACCGTGAACAGTGTCACCATAGCAAAAATAAACTATAAATAACTTCAGAAACATTTTCTCTCTATCATCTTTATTTTCGTTTAATTGTGGAGAGCTGATTTATGTCACCAGAGGAACTTGGTTGGATGAGATACTGGTCAAACAATGTGTGGGAAATGATGAACATCAGTGAGGGAGCTGTCGTAAATTGTGGGCTAATTTATCAAACTGTCAGTGCACTTAATTCCAATGAGCCAGATTCACTCGTTATATCACTCACGTAATAAAATTCAAATAGGAAATCTTAACCTAACCTGTACAAAGTTTAAAAACTGAAAGAACTGCGGATGTTGGAAATCAAAAACAAAAACAGAAATTGCTGGAACAGCTCAGCAGGTCTGGCAGCATCTGTGGAGAGAAATCAGAGTTAACGTTTTGGGTCCAGTGACCCTTCCTCAGAACTTCTTGCAGCTCAAGAAAATGTTGGATTTTATGCAGAAGATAAAGGGAAAGGAGTAAACAATAGGTGGAGGTAGAGCACAAAGAGACAGAAGAGCTGGACAAAGGAATGGGTAATGATCAGGCTAAGAGGGTGAATAACTGTTAATGGATACTGTTAGTGGCTAACAATGGGCTGTGCATAATAGCAGACCATGTGATATCAAAGGCTGATGTGTGGGGGTTGGGGTAAGGACATGGGTGAGCTCAAGCCCAAAAACAATTGAACTCAATATTGAGTCCAGACAGCTGTAAAGTTCTCAAGTGGAAAGCGAGAGTAACAGAGTCATACGGCATGGAAACAGACCCTTCCGTCCAACTAGTCACTGCCAACCATGTTCCCAAACTAAACCAGCTTGTGCTGAGCTTCACTGGAGCACAGCAGCAATCCTGAAACAGAGATGTTGCCCAGGGGAACATGGTGGTCTGTTGAAGGGTCTGCCAACCCACAAACCATTGTTAACCACTAACAGTCTCCATTAACAGCTACTCACTGTCCTAGCCTGATTGTTATCCACTCCTTTGACTATCCAACTGTTCTTCTCTCTCTTTGGGCTCTACCTCCACCTATCGCTTTACATTAACTTTGATTTCTCTTCCCAGATGCTGCCAAAATTGCTGAGCTTTTCCAGCAATTTCTGTTTTTGTTGCATAAAGATAAATTGGGAGGGTCGCCTTAGAGCTCCTACAGTATGGAAACAGGACCTTCGGCCCAACAAGTCCATACTGAGTATCCCACCCAAACCCATTCGCCTACATTTATCCCCGACTAATGCACCTAACCCACATATCCAAAACACTATGGGCAATTTAACATGTCCAATTCACCTAACCTGCACATCTTTTGGATTGTGGGAGGAAACCAGAGCACCCGGAGAAAACTCACGCAGACACAGGGAGAATGTGCAAACTCCATAGTCCCAAGGCTGGAATCAAACCCAGGACCCTGGTACTGTGAGGCAGCCGTGCTAACTACCGAGCTACCGTGCTGCCCAATTGTTTATAACTTGATTTTATCTTTGACTGAAGTTAACAAAAAGTAAAATTCGGCATGTGTAAAAGTGATGGGCTATACAACTGTGTTGATCCTCATTAAGAGTTATGATAAAATTACCCCCATAAGTGTCTGCTGCACTCAATCACTCTTATAACAACTTGACAATTTTTAAAGAGCCATAGGGTAGTGGTCCCAATTTAAGTTACAGGTCAGGCTAAATGAAAAGAGAAAATCTTGAAACGATGTGACCTTAAATCTGAGATTTGGAAAGGGTATGTTGCCTTAGAATGCAGTTCCAGTTTTGATCTAACAGCGTATGATAAATACTTTGAAGTCAAAATTGGAGGAGATTAAATTGAATAGCCCCTGAATTTAGGCTTGATGATTGCAATGTGCAATTTTCCACAATCATGTGCTGAGGACCTGGATGTTCTTAGTACTGAGTTGAATGACTTTGACTGTGTGGTCAAGAACAGCTAATGCATTCTTACACCCCATATCCTGCTCTATTCTCAGCCACTTCTCCAACCAACAGTCCAGTTTCACTTGCCTGCCGATAATCTACATCAACCAAATCCATTTATACAATTCATCTAACCCTCACACACATGGCATTGTTTCAAGATGCACACCATATCTTAGAGCATCCACACACTGCCAGGTATTCAACAGGGTTACAGATACATGTCCTGAACACATCGCTACATACTTACTGATGCACTTTATTCTTTCTTGAAGAATAAAGAGACATAGGTCCATAGGACCTAAGAGAAGGAGCATGCCATTAGGCTATTCAGCCCTATTTTGCATTTGATAATATCATGTTGATCTGGCTGTTGTCTCAATGACCCAACACCACTTTCCTGTTGCAGCCCCATAACCCAGGATTTGCTTTTTTGTAAAAATATTTATCGAACTCGGTGTGAATGAACTCAATGACCATCCTCTGTTAATTTCTGAAGAAAAGAATTCCACACGTTAATGACACATGAAGAGAAAAGAAATTCCAGCCCATCTCTGCCTTAAAAGAGGAAGATTTTATCCTTAAAATGTGTCCCTGAATGTGTGTTTCTCCCAGGGAAGAAATATCCTGCCTTTATCCATCCAATCCTTCCCCTCGTGACTGCAAATGTTTGAATAAGACTACTTCCTATTCTTCTAAACTCCAATAGGTATATGTTATAACAATTTAACCTTTCCTCATAAGACAAGCTCTTCAACCAACAATAAGTTGAGTGAACTTCCTCTGAAATGTTCCTAATGCAATTATATATTTTTCCAAATAAAGATTCCAAAGTTTAGAATGTTAAAAATCACGCAACACCAGGTTATAGTCCAACAGATTTAATTGGAAGCACACTAGCTTTCGGAGCGCCGCCTGATGAAGGAGCAGTGCTCCGAAAGCTAATGTGCTTCCAATTAAACCTGTTGGACTATAACCTGGTGTTGTGTGATTTTTAACTTTGTACACCCCAATCCAACACCGGCATCTCCAAATCAAAAGTTTAGAATGCATTTCAAATGGGGAATCAGCAAGGCTCTATAACAGCTGCAATAAAACTTCTCTACTTACATATTCAATATGCTCTCAATGTCAACAGGATCAGCCTGGAAAATCCATTACCTTAAAATTCAGTATCATGGACAACCTAACAGATAACCTCTTTGATAAAGCATAGCCACCACACACACAGAGCTCTACCACACACTGCTTTAACTGTAAGTAGAAAATATGATTGAAGAGCTCCTGCTGAGAACCTTCCTCCTCCTCCTTCTCTGAATTTTATCGCTGCTGTTCCATTTCCCTTTGTTGTTGCAACCTAAGAGGATTGCAACCTCTGCCATCATGACTGGAAGCAAAGGAGCTGAAAGAAGCATCAAACTCCTTTCCAGACTCCTTGCTGACTTAACCAAATTTCACAACCTTTCCAATAACCCAGTACTTTGCGACAGTCATCAATAATTTTTTAAAACATCAACCAACAAGTTGGATGGTGATGTCTTTAAATAGTGCTGGTTGGAGCAAGAGGGAAGCTGTTTGGAGCTGGGCTCTATATGCATCTGAATGCATGCTCAGTTTGGTTTGCACACAAGTGGGCATTAATGAGAGTCATGGGATCTAAAACATTTGCTTTGGCATTCAAATCTGCTTTAGGCACTGATCGGCTTCTTGTTCTGTCTTTTCCAGAGACTGCCAAAGCATACACTGAAGGTCTGTGCAAGGAGTTGGGAAGTGTTAGGATTAGGGTTAGGTGGTGTGAGTGTCCAGAATACACTATCAGGGAGCGTCATTTGGATGGCTTTCTGATGCATTTCCAGCAGCAGTCTCAGATATGCAGCCTGCTTAAAAGGCCTTATTGTGGATCATTTAACAGGGCTGCTGGTCCTTTGCCTGTGGTCATACCTCCCTCGCGATGGGGGGATATGAGCAGCTTAATGAAAACAGCCTGTGGGATTGTTGTGTCTGGTGGGGCACTGGGGTCAGAGGTGCCATTGGTTAGAGAGAGGATGATAAGAAGGGAAGGCTGACTTTGCAATCCTGGTGATTTCCCTGGAGGCTTTTCAAATCATAACAATTGGTGTGCGTTTATTGTTGGTGGCCTGGCTCTATCCTTCCACCATTTTGCATATCACTTTTGCACTATCAGCCCAATAAGAGGGTCTGTACCACTTACACATCAGGAGAGAAGGATGTATTTCCCTCTTCCCTCCATCTCTCCAACTGCCACGCAAGGGCCCATTAAGCTCTAATTTAAGGAATCTTCAGAAGTCACACCAGCCTAAGGAGCAAATGCCATCTGAAGATAAGTTTTTCAAAAGAAATTTATAGTCAATATATTTATAGAGACAAATGTGGCAAGAGTACTCCTCAGACAATTGCTTCGTTGTTTGGGCAAAAGCTGGCAAAGCAAATATCGCAATATTCATAAAACCTAGAGAACTGTGAATGCTGGAAATGAGAAACAAAACAGAAAACCTCAGCAAGTCTGGTAGCATCTGTTGGGAGAAAACAGAGCTTCATGTCCAGTGAACCTTCTTCAGTACTGACATGAGCTAGGAAATGACTGGCATCAATGCAGAAAATGGGATGGGGGGCAGGTGGAGGATTAAATGATAGATGGATATAGAGTTCAAAGAGAGGGAACTAAAGTTGGACAGACAAAGAAGTGGGTAAAGGTCAGTCTAGGAAAATGAATAGCTGCTACCAGGGACTGCTTTTTTAGATTAGATTCCCTACAGTACGGAAACAGGCCCTTCAGCCCAACATCCACACCGACCCTACGAAGAGGAACCCACCCAGACCCATTTCCCTACCCTATATTTACCCCTGACTAATGCACCTAACACTATGGGAAATTTAGCATGGCCAATTCACCTGGCCTACACATCTTTGGATTGTGGGAAAAAAACCAGAGCACCCAGAGGAAACTCACGCAGACACAGGGTGAATGTGCAAACTCCACACAGTCATCCGAGGTGGGAATCATTCCTGGCACTTTGAGGCAACAGTGCTAACCACTGAACCACTGTGCCACCCCATTGTTATTAGACAACAATGGGTTGTGTGTGGTAGCAGCCCATGTGATGGAATGACTTGGTGTGTAGGGGTTGGGATAAGGACATGGAAGAAGGTGTTCAAACCCTAAAATTAATGAACTCAATGCTGAGCCCAGAAGGCTGTAGAGTTCCCATGCCGCTATCCTGGCACACAATATTTGCCCATCTACTGTTGTGTTAAACCAGTATCCAGTTGAAGTTTTGTTGTGGAGGTGCCAGTGTTGGGGTGAACCCAACTGGGGTGAATAAAATTAAAAATCACAGAACACCAGGTTATAATTCAACAGGTTTATTTGGAAGTACTAACTTTCGGAGCTCTGCTCCTTCATCAGCTAACTAGGTGTTCCCTTCCCCGCACCCCATCTTCAACATTCATTCCAGCCATTTCCTAGCTAATCTCAGGTAACTACCTGATGAAGGAGCAGCACTCCGAAAGCTAGCACTTCCAAATAACCCTGCTGGACTATAACCTGGTGTTATGTGATATTTAACTTTGTCCTGTTCAAGTTTGGTAAGCTATTATCTCATCATTCACTCTTGTCTTCTTCTGTTACTGTGAATGCATACTAAAATCAATCCCAGGAAATTTTGCAATAATGTCAACAAGCATGCCATCTGTTCCCACTATCTCAGTGTCAGAATCACAATATTATTAAGATCTTGCAGTTACTAAAACATGTATAATCATAATATGGCATCTTAAATAATGAATATGCTTGTGCTTTAATGGAAATTAACACAAGCAATCAGCAAAGGGAATTAAATAGTTCCTAAATCTTCGAATGTATTACCTCTGCTCAGAACATCATTGCTGTAATTATTTAACATAAAATAACAAATTAACTACTTGTTTGACCGTAATGATTTGATTATTACGTACACAAGCAATAAAATAAAAGACACTCTAAATTTTATTTCGAGAATGCACTGGATTCTCAATTTAACTTAACATTCTTTTATATTTAAATAATGAAAGCTTTTAATTCTTCTAAATTAATTAGAGCACCTACTTTTTATTCAGCTTCATAAACATTGTCTGATTTTAACCAGATTACTGAAATGAATAATGGGGATTAGTTGCAAAGTAATATTCAGCTATTGTAGCCATCAAGCCACCATACAAACACAACCAGTGACCAATTCTGCTGGAGGATAGTATCATCCGGGATAAATAATGAGAAACAATCAAAAATGGTTCAAGAAAACAGCAATATAAAATAAAAGAGATTAACAGGGATGCTATGAATGTTAGCACTTTAGACAAAGGATGATGTGATGATCAAATCCAAAGGTTAACATTGCTCTCTCCCAATTCAACTTGGCTTCATTCATTTTTATTACAGAATAGACTTGTAAAATTTCAGTCAAAGCTTGAAACCCTCGATACAATAATTAGTTTTTTTTTCTCAAATGAGTGTAACTTGGAATAGCACACTGAACGAATAGCAATACATCTACGTTGGTCATTCAACATGTTACGACACAGCGGTGAATCCTTCTGTTAATTAAACCAAACAGCCAGAAAAGCTCAGCTCACCTCATAATCTGTTAGAATATAAGTGACAGAGAACTCCAAAATTCCGCTATTTAAAGAAAATAATATCAATTTATTCCTTAATTCTAAAAGTGAGCATTAAGCAACTGTTCACGACTCTAAGCCCCCCTTCCTCCTAATTGCTTATTATCTGCCTCAAACTCTATAATAATATACTGCTCCAAGAAAGAAAACACTCATTAAAATTACAACAACTTAATTTCAAAACCATACAGCGACTGTTATCTCGGGTGCCTGTCTTCATTTGGCTTAAGATCTCCCTCGGTCATCTTCTTTCCTTTACTGTGAAGATGTTTCGTCTGAAAAGGTACCTTTGATAGAGAGTGTTTTTGAAAGGCAGTCTTTCTCAATGGCAGTTACTCTCTCAATGTCAGTTGCTCTGTCTGGCTTTCAAAATGCCTTTTTTTTCTAATACCCCCAATATCGGATTGTCTCATTGGTCCAATGTTGGCAAAAACAATAAATTCAAACTTGATTGGGTTTTAATATCCTGGGGCATAATTTAAACTGATTGGTTAAATTCAAGTTGTTGTCAAAACAGCAACCAATTCAGGCATCCATTTCACAACCAAATGTTACATATTTTCAATTTTCCAATACACTCTGAGACTGCTAGCTAGTCATCACAGGTGCTTGTCAGCTCTCAGTTCAGAACTGCAGTCACACTCTCTTAAAGGTACAGTACACACCTTCAAATTCACAACAATAAATTCGTTGTTCGAATAAAAGGTCTTGACCAAACTAAATTTTTAAAGCGTATTTTTAAAGTGAGAAGAGACAGATTTAAAAAGGACATGACAGGCAATTTTTTGCACAGAGCTTGGTTCATGTGTGGAATGAAACTCCAGAGAAGTAGTAGATAGGGGTACAGTTACAATGTTCAAAAGACATTTAGATATGTCCATGAATAAGAAATGTTTGGAAGGAAATGGGGCAAGCGCAGGCAGGTGGGACTGGTTTAGTTGGGGATTATGGTTGGCATGGACTGGTTGGACTGAGGGGTCTGTTTCCATGCTACATGACTCTGTAACTCTATGACTCTAAACTCTGAGGGAAAGACAACTCTTTAGCTGTTACTGCAGTCAATACTGACAAAAAATATGAATAAATATATGGATTTTTTAATGTAATGTGCCTCCAAAGTCTGCCAACAGTAATTTCTAAGATGGCTAAAATCTAACAAGGGGATGCCATCTGCCAATTCCCCTTTCATGACCTGCAGCCACAGCAGTACATGGATGATATCACCAGCGATCATAAAGAGCAACACAGCCCTTAGTTTCCAAGCAAGCAGGTGTATCCAGGTGGGATATTCCAGTGATATTGCCTACCTCACAGTTTACAATGCATCAAGGAGGTTTTATAATCTTACTGGGGATGGATAATGCTTTTAGTATTTCTGAATCCTAAAGTCCAGGCATTTAATAAAAGGAATGAGGGCACAAGGCTCAGGGTTTAAACATAAGGATTTTATTACACACAAAAGAACAGAGAGCAAAAACTACAATAAGTGCAGTTTCCCTTGAATGATCACTTATATTAGAGAGAACAAAATATAACAAACACAATTTACTTACTCTCTAAATCAAATGTTTTTCCTTCAAGACCTAGTAGACTTAGTAAAATTGGATATTTAACTGTTTGCATCACCAAGTGATATATGAATAGAAATTTCCTGGGCTTTCTATTTACTTCCCCCAAGGTTGTCCTTTCAGATCGATTCCAATCATATTGCAGTTGTGATGAAACATCCCCATTCTGAACTCTTCCATCTATATATAAAAAAATTAATATCTATTGCTATTTATAATATAGGGAAACAACTCATTACAAACAACAAACACTGTGTGTCTCTTTTCACAGAGCTGTCAAATTATTTATTGCCCTTCTCACACTTGCTCTGTTATCTGTTTTCTGGTTTCTCTGTTGCAGTATTTTTATCTCTTTTTGTTTTTCAGTCTCTCAAAATCAATGTCAGTCTCTGGTGCTTTCTGTGAAGACTTTTCTGTTCTTATTCTGTCTCTCCACCTCTCTGTTTTTCTCACTGTCTAAACATAAATGTTTGAAAGTAATTTTCTTGTCAAAATATCTGTCAGGTGGATTGCAAAGTTCTTACTTAAACTTGTTTTCAAAGCTGAGAAAATAAACAAGCCAGTAATTATTGCTGCATCTTAGCTGTCCCCCAGAGGGCTGCACAAATTATCAAATCCTCTCCAAAATATATTATCATTCCTTCATTGTCACTGGGTCAAAATCCTGGAACTCCCTCTGTAACATCACTTTGAGTGTTCCTATATCACATGGACTGAAATCGATTTAGAAGGTGGCTCATCATCACTTTCTCAAGGGGAAATTAGAGGGGCATAAATGATGACATTTGCCAGTGATGCTAATGTCCCATGAACAATTATAAGGAAAATAACACTGATAGAGACTAAGAGGTTCATTCACAACAGCCTGGTACAATTGTAGGTGCAATCACTACTTACTACTCTCAGTTATTTTTTTTGGGCCTGAAAATATCACAATCCTCAGTTACAAAAACTGTGACAGGGCATGACTTTCAACTCCAGGGGCTCACCTGCCCAACTGCACAGAATACTAGTGTTAGCGAGTTTTGAGAAGATTTGTAGCTCAGGTTGAGGTTCTGGATGTAAGTTTGCTCGCTGAGCTGGAAGGTTCATTATCAGATGTTTCATCACCATGCTAGGTAACAACATCAGTGAGCCTCTGGTGAAGCACTGGGGTACAGCCCGCTTTTTATTTATGTGTTTAGGTTTCTTTGGGTTGGTGATGTCATTTCCTGTGGTGATTTAATCTCCTGTGGTGATGTCATTTCCAGGTAGTCTTCTCTGCAGGTGGTAAATGGGATACAAGTCAATGTGTTTGTTGAGAGTTCTGGTTGGAATGCCATGCTTCTAGGAATTCTTGTATGTGTCTCTGTTTGGCATGTCCTAGGATAGATATGTTGTCCCAGTCGAAGTGGTGTCTTTTCTCATCTGTATGTAAAGATACTAGTGAGAGTGGGTCATGTCTTTTTGTGGCTAGATGATGTTCATGTATCCTAGTGGCTAGTTTTCTGCCTGTTTGTCCAATGTAGTGTTTGTTACAATTCTTGCATGGTATTTTTTTTAAATGACATTAATTTTGCTTGTTGTCTGTATAGGGTCTCTCAAGTTCATTAGCTGCTGTTTTAGTGTTTTGGTGGGTTTGTGGGCTACCATGATGCCAAGAAGTCTAAGTAGTCTGGCAGTCATTTCCACAATGTCTTTGATGTAGGGGAGAGTGGCTAGGGTTTCTGGACACATTTTGTCTGCTTGTTTGAGTTTGTTGTTGATCCCATTTGCCACCACCTGAGTAAAAGAACAGGAAATAATATCCCCACATGAAATGACATTGTCACATGAAATGATATCACCAACCCAAGGAAACCTAAAGACATGAATAAAAAATGGACCATATCACCAGCTGAGGGGTGACCTTATAGAGGTTTACAAAATTATGAGGGGCATGGATAGGACAAAGTCTTTTCCCTGGGATCAGGGAATCCAGAACTAGCGGGCATAGGTTTAGGGTGGGAGGGCAAAAATATAAAAGGGGCAACATTTTCACGTAGAGGGTGGTACGTGTATGGAATGAGCTGCCAGAGGATATGGTGTAGGCTGATACAATTGAAATATTGAAGAGGTATTTGGATGGGTATATGAATAGGAAGTGTTTGGAGGGATATGGGCCAGGTGCTGGCAGGTGGGACTAGATTGGGTTGGAACATCTGGTCAGCGTGGACAGGTTGGACCGATGGGTCTGTTTCCATGCTGTACATCTCTATGACTCGATGACTCTATGACCACCAGTGCCTCACCAGAGGCTCACTGATGATAATATCCAACATGGTGATGAAACGTCTGAAAAAGAACTTTCCAGGTCATACTTACATCCAATACTAGTGTTAGGTAATTTCCCTATGGATAGTCATCTGTGCAAAATGGAGAATGGATAAGAGATTTGTGGTATTGACTAACTGTCAGCAAAGATCAGATAAGAATTTGTTTTCTAAACTTGAAATCAAAACCTGTTCCAGAAATCTGTGGGTTCTGAGTCTCCTTCCAAAACATTAGTTCGTAACAATCTCTAAGGTCCACATTTGTCTGAAAGACACTTATGTAAGGGCATCTAGCAATAATTCAATTCATTACCATCATTGGATGTTGAAATATCAGGAATTAGAGGATATCCTGCCAATCCTAGCAGTTTTAAGACTGCAAAAAGGGCCAAATGGAACTTGTACGCTCCATGTCATCTTTGAAAGACCCAGGTTCAGTCCTTGGGAGTGAAATCATAGTGGTCCTGCATTCTCATCACACACACACACACACACACACACACACACACACACACACACACACACACACCATGGATACTCCTAAGATGCCACAAGTAAACACACCAGAGTTCGATCATCATGCTGCCTATATGTCAAGCCCCCAAGAACCAATGACTGCAGGTCCATGTTTAGACAGTAACAGCCCACTTAAGAAGGTTATTAGAGACTTAGTTAGGGCAGAGCTGTGAAAAAGGCAGAGTCTCAACACATCTGCCCAATTAAATGCTTCTGCCACCACATTTGCCATGGCAAGGGTACAATATTCTATCCAGTGTGTGTCTGAGAAGATAGCTAAGGTATTTCAAAAGATATTTTGAACAATTTGTTTCACTTTTCTTATTTGTATTGATAGCTGTTACTATTCAGTTTTTTGGCAGCTTCCTGACTGATGGCTTTGATTGCTGCTTGCTTCTTACTGATTAATAAATGCATCATGTTTCAGTTCTGATTCCCTGCATTCTTTGATAAATTTGAAATTTGAATAAATGTGGTATGTGGCACTCAAAAATGTGACAGTAACCATATGCATATATGTATATATTTTAATTAAATGATAGAAATTTATTTTAAAAATCCCACACAAGGCAAGAAAAGAAACTAATTTATTCCTTTTACAGATCGTAGTTGCAAAACTAAATAAATCTGTGCATTACATATTGCCTTTGTATCATTAAGCAACCTCTTGTACATATTTAATTACATGGTTTTTCTTATCAAAGTTAATTCAGATGTAGTGCATAAGTTCACCTCTCCCTTTGTTTTGATTATTCTCCTTAAAATGCAAATACACAAGTAACTTTAAAGGATTTACTTGTCCTAGTTTACAGCTCTTTCATACTTTAAGCTTTTCCGTCATTTTATAGGAAGAAGGAAAGAAGCAAATCAACTTTCATGAATGTCAGATATTATCAGTTAATGTAGGAAGTCCTCAGAAGAAATTAATGTAAAGCCTAAAGACATGTATTGCACTGTGTGATCCCATGTGCCTTCAAGTGATACAGTCTGAACTCCAACTTCCAAAGAAGGATCACATTGGATTCAATGTTAATTCTGTTTCTTTCTCCACAGATACTGCCAGACCTGTTGAATTTCTCCAGTACTTTGTGTTTATATAACACTCAAATTCATTACTGGTTAGTTACTATAATCTTTGCAGCATAAGCAAAGTTAAAAACATTTCTGTATGCCTGGGGAGTGCACAATCTTGAGAGGTGAACATGAGTTTCAGCTCCTCTGCATTACTTGAAGCAAGCATGCATGTTTTAATGAGAAGTTTGCAAGCGGTGGTTTCTCCTGTGCTTCTAATGCCCTTTCTCTTGTAAAAGTGTAGTGCATCTTGTAATTTGTAAATACTGCTTGATCTCTATAGCTTACGACTTAAGCTCTGGAATTCTATACCAAGTCTCTCCACCTCTCTATCTCACTTCCATCTTTTAACATACTCCTTATAAAATATCTCTTTGATCAAGGTTTTAGTCATACGTGGCTCAGTGTCCCTTTGTTTACAATCAGCTTTCTCTCTAGATCATTTCCACCACTATACCCTAATCCACCTCTCAGTCATTGCCAGCACCCATTCCCTTCCCATGTGAACACATCTCTCTGTCAAGACTCAAAATATTTCTTACAAATGAAACAACATTTACTTTAACAATTAAAGTCCACAAAATGTGCTGCCATTGCGCTTCATGTTTCATTACCAGGTTGCTTTTTCCCTTGCTCCTCTCTGATCTCTGCTTATTCATAGAGTCATAGAATCATACAGCATGGAAACAGTCCCTTCAGTCCAACTCACTCACACCAACCAGCAATCCCAATCTGACCGAGTCCCATTTGTCAGAATTTGGCCCATATCCCTCTAAACCCTTCCTGTTTAAGTACCCACCTAGGTGCTGTTTAAATGTTGTACCAGCCTCTACCACTTCCTCTGGCAGCTCATTCCATAGACACACAACAATCTGCGTGAGAAAATTACCCCTCAGGTCCCTTTTAAACCTTTCCCCTCTTACCTGGAACCTATGCCTTCCAGTTTTGGATAGCCCCACCTTAAAAAAAGACCATGGCTATTTACCCTATCCATGCCCTTCATGATTTTATAACCCTCTATAAGGTTACGCTCGGCATCCAATGCTCCAGTGAAAGTAGCCCCAACCTATTCGGCCTCTCCCTATAGCTCAAACCACATCACCCCCCGCCCCCCCCCCCCCCCCCCAACCCTGGCACCATTCTTAAAAATCTTTTTTGCACCCTCTCAAGTTTAACAGCATCATTCCCATAGAATTACAACCAGAATTGTGTGCAGTATTCTAAATGTGGCCTCAGCAATGTCCTGGACAACCGCAGCATGATGTCCCAACTTTTGTTCTCAATTTTCTGACCAATGAAGGCAAGTGTGCCAAACGCCTTCTTCACCAACCTGTCTACCTCCTGCTTTGTACCTGCTCTCTGTTTCGTTTTGTGTTCAGGTGATCCTACTATTCACATTCTCTGTAGGAACTTTTTATAACTCTACTTGTCCCATTAACACACCTGGTCCCAGTACCATGAAACATTTTGTCATTTGCTCTCTCCACACCTCAACACCACCACAAAATTTCCCTTGTGTGATTCTTACTACAATTATCTTCCCCCACTCCCAAAACCCACCTTTCACTTGTTCAAAACCAGTTAAACTTCAAATTTTCCAAGGTTTGATGGAAGGTCATAGACCTAATCATTAACTCTGTTTCTCCCTCCTCCAATGCTGCCAGACCTCTTGGGGTTTTTCATATTTTGCTATGTGTTATGGACTAGGCCAGACCACTCAAAACATTCTTAAGCAGGCAGCCCAGACCACAACTTTGCAATTTGTTTTGTTAAGTGTACAGTGAAAATTACCTGGAGCAAGTTAGTTAGGTTCACTACTAGATTATAAAACAGACAGCAGTAGGTTTGAATTGCTTTATTCCCAAGTTGCTTTAACCTCCTTGAATAGTTTGAATGTGAAATTTGATCCTTAATCTGACAGGATCTCTATTAGTAGTTCGTATCCAGTAAAACATTTACATAATTCTTCTCCAACCCGTTTAGCTGTGATGCTGCCTCAGGAAATCTAGTTAAGGCATCCATTATTGTTAATAAATAATTTTCCCACTTTTTGTTTGAGGTAGGGGACTTATGCAATCAATCAAGACTCTTGTGAAAGGTTCCTCAAATGCTGGAATAGATATTAAAGATGCAGGTTTCATTACTGCCTGCGGTTTTCCGATTAGCTGACATGTATGACACGTCTGGCAAAATTCAACTGCACCCTTGCATAGTCCAGGCCAGTAAAAATATCTTTGCACTTTAGCCTGTGTTTTCCTCACTCCTAAATGACCTTCAAGTTGTAGGTCATGTGCCACTCGCAGCACCTCCTTCCTATACCCAACTGGCAAAACAATTTGATGAATCTCTGCCCATTTCTCATCTGCATGAATGCGTGATGGTCTCCATTTCCTCATTAAGACATCATTTGTTAAGTAATAACACACAGGGATGTATTCACTCTCCTTCTCTGTAAATACCTTTTGATATCATTGTTTTAAGTTCTCATTTTCTTGCTGTAATTTAATCAGCCTAGCAGAGCTAAAGAAAATTGCACGTTTATCTATTTGCCCCTTCTCTGTTCCACTTATCTGATCAAAAAAGAGTCAGATAATACAATGTTAGCTTCCTTATCTGTGCCTTTTGATTCCTCCTGCTTCAACTTGTGCCTCTGTGATCTTGTGACCACGCAATCAGAGAAAATTCCTGTCTCCAGTTGCCTGCATCTCCATTGGCTTTTCAACTAGAGGAGGCAGCATGTCTACTGGTGAATCAGGTATATCATTTGCAAGGACTAATCCTATTCCTGGAGCTGACAGTTTGTCCAGTACTCCTACCACAGATTCTCCACTTTTCTCTGGACTCTCTAGCCTCACTTAACATAATTGAGAATTTTATTTTGTCTCACCATGAATTCCTGTTACCAGTAACTTTTCTGACAATAGTCCCTCAGGAGAACATATCTCCTCATCCTTCAGCATCACAGATTGAGATAATCCTGTGCCCCTTAATATTGTAACCTCCTTACCTACTGCACCTGGCCTATGTGAATAAACTTTACCCTTGCATGTATATTTTTAAGCAGATCTGGCACTGGCTCCTTATTCAACCTCTGATCATCTCACACACTCTGAGGCAGTTGTCTAACTTCCCTTGTGCTTTTTTGTTACTAGTCCAACAAAACTTCCAAGCTTGTCTGGTTTTCCTACATCTGGCTTTCTCCTGGCCCACCAACACTGTGATTTCGTGTGGCCCACTTTATTACAATGAAAACACCGGAGCTTTTTAACTTCTTTGTCCCCCTCAAGGGTTTCTTTTTTATCCTATGGTAAGATTTCCTTATGATCTTCACCGAGGGCTACCATTCCCTTTCCACGTGAGGATTTCTGTTTTCCCCGTTTTCTATCCCTCATGGACTGAAATTGATTCTGGAAACCAAACCGTGTTTTATGGACCAGCTCATAATCATCTGCCACTTCAGCTGCTAACCTTGGTGTTTTAACTCTCTGCTCTTCCACATAAGTTTGCACTACTTCAGGCAATGAATTTTTAAATTCCTCCAAAATAATTACCTCTCTAAGGACATCATGGGTTTGCTCAATTTTTAAAGCTCTTGTCCATCTATCAATATTACTCTGTTTGATCCTTTCAAACTCAATATAGGTTTGACCTGGGTCCCTCCTTAGATTCCTGAAACATTGTCTATAGGCTTCTGGTACAAGCTCATATGCACTTAAAATGGTTTTTTTTCACCTCCTTACACTCCCCAGATATCTCCTCTGATAGGGATGCGAATACCTCACTAGCCCTACCTACAAGTTTTGTTTGGATCAACAAAACCCACATTGCCACTGGCAACTGCATTTGTTTAGCCACCTTTTCAAATGAGATGAAAAAGGCTTCCACATCCTTCTCATCAAATTTAGGCAATGCTTGAACATACTGAATCAGTTTCTCATTAGGCTTCTGATACCAGGAGCTTGCTCATCCTCACTAAGCCTACCTTCAGCCTTTATCTCCAGCTGACTTTCCTTCTTAAGTGTTAGTTTTTGAAGTTCAAAAGCCCTCTCTTTGTCCCTGTTTTCTGCTTTTAATTGTTACTCAGACTGTTTCATTTCTGCTGCCCTTTCCTTCTCTCTCACCTCCAACTCAAGATGCATCATTTGCAATTGAATTCTTGCCATCTCTAGAGATTCTGATACTTTGTCCAGCAAGTGTGAATGCTGAACCATTGCTGTAATTATCTCTCCTTTCCTCACAGAAGCAGGCATTCTAATTCTAGCTTCTCTGCTAATTCTTGCAGCTTGATCTTATCCACCTTTTGCAAACCTTCCAAAGTCACTGCATCTACTTCCAGAAAACATTTGGTGATTGAAAGCTTTATTTACCCAACCAAACCAACAGCCAAAATAAAGACACTAGCACCTACCACTTGCTGTTTAAAATCCCGCAAAGTGCCTCCAATCTGGAATGGACTAGGCCAGACCACTCAAAACATTCTTAGGCAGGCAGCCCAGACCATAACTTTGCAATTTATTTCAGTAAGTGTACAGTGAAAATTACCTAGAGTCAGTTAGCTAGGTTGACTACTAGATTTTAAAACAGACAAAAATGTATTCACAAAAGTACAAAATGAAACACAAAGAACAGAATAAAGAACCCCTATAGAACTCATTCTATCCAAACTAGACTTAAGTATGCTGTTCTGAATGTACACAACAGTCCCAATAAGCAAACTCTGTTTAAAAACCAGTATAAATGGAACACATGCTTTCAGGTTGAAATTGAAGGACAGAAAGAGAGAGAGAAAGAGAGCGAGAGAGAGTTTCCACACGGCTCACTGTTGAACTCCCAACCAGTTCTCAACTGAACTAAACTGCTCAGCTCAGCTAAAGAGCTGACTACTTCCTTTCATTATACTAGGTCACTTCTAAAACATGACCACTTTGGCCTGAAGTCTCATCTGTTACATATAAACAAAGGCCTCTCAAAATCCTTTTCATCTTTGTACCAAACCAGACTGATCGGAGCCCGGCCTGGTTTATTAACCCTCTGAAAAAAAATCAAGGACAGAGTATCCTTGCACCAAGGATCAGCTTTTAGGAAAAAAAAGGAACTAGCTTTGTGACATATGCCTATTATTGACGATGATATCGAATACCCTCACTCAAACTCACACCAGTAACTATTAACTCAGGTATTGGTAGTTCCCATTCCTTACAGGATACTATAAGGGTCATCTCGAGAGTGTGGTGCTGGAAAAGCACAGCAAGTCAAAACATGAGATATGCCCAAAACATCGATTCTCCTGTTCCTAGGATGCTGCCTGACCTGCTGTGTTTTTTCCAGCACCACACTCTCAACTCTGATCTCCAGCGTCTGCAGTCCTCACTTTCTCCTATTAGGGTTATCTGCAAGCAGTGACTCACAGGGTATGAGTGGTATACAGCAAGGGCAAGGGGAAGGATTGCACTGGTAGCATCTCCTTAGAGGGCAGTGCAGTGCTACTGCAAACGATTTGGATGAGGACTTCATCGTAATTGTACACAAAAAGGAGTTGATGGACAAGCATATGCTGGCATGCCAGAAAGTTATTATTTCCATAAAGAAGATGGAGGAGTTTGGCACCAATGTAGCACATAGCTTTTGTGCAAAGCTTGGACCTCATAAATTTTGCAGAGTTGATCAAGGTCATCCTGCAAGCCCAATAAAAGTTCAGAAATCTCTAACCAGCCAGATTGTAGCCACTGGGATTGTACATTGTACGATCACTAGTTGAGGCAAAGACAAACAGAAGGCAAATGATAATCAATGTACAAGGGTAAATAGCTCAGCTTCTGTACAGTTTATTAGATACTTTGATAGAATTAGGTTGGAATAGCTGCTTTGCTGTGACTGTTATCACAGCATTATGTTCAGCTGGTCAATAACAAAGAGAATACAAGGCACAAATATTGAGGTCTACTAAAGTACAGTTCTGAAGCCTTTGCAGCATTGCCTCAACATGATCATTCTTCACACAGTATCTGGAGTTCAGAAGAATGAGAGATGATTCAATTTAAACACGGAAGATTATAGAGGGGTTGGATAGGGTTGACACTTGTTGAGGAATGTATAACATTAAACCTCACGATTAGGGTCATGTAGGCTGAAATGAGAAAAGAGTTGTGAATCTTTGGAATTCTCCATCAAAGAGGGCTACGAATGCTCTATTTCTGAATATATTAATGGCTGAAATGGACAGAAATCAAGGGATTAAGGTGAGCTGGTAGGAAAGCAGAGTTGAAGCCAATATATCAGCCATGAATGGTATTGGATGGTGGAGCTGACTTGAGGCACAATATAGCTATCTTCTTCTTTTATTTCTTATTTTCTTATGTGAGCTCAGACAGTGACTGTCAACAGGTTACTTGACCATGAAGACCATCATAATGAAGCACTAGATTAATCAGCAAGTGTAATCTAATCTGTTATTTTTGTTTTCTGAATCAATAAACTCATCCCACAAAGCATTTAATACTGCAATTCGCTTTATCTGTAAACATATATCCAAAATCAAAACCGAATGGTAAGACTGGTGGTTTCTCACAAACTAAACATTCTTTTACCTGTCAAAGCAGGTTCATAGTTCCTTGAAAATAGAGTCGTAGGCAGATAGGATAGTGAAGAAGGCATTTGGTATACTTTCCTTTATTGCTAAGAGCATCTGGATGGGCATTCGAATAGGAAGGGTTTGGATGGATGTGGGCTAAGTGGTGGGAAATGGAACTAGATTCGGTTAGAATATCTGGTCAGCATTGACAAGTTCAACCGAAGGGTCTGTTTCCGTGCTGTACTTCTCTATAATTCTGTGACTCTATAACTGTTTGGTATCTGTAAAGTTCACCATTCAGTAATACCCACCTCCTTCCTTTGTGCATTTGATCCCAACAGCTGTATTTTAAATAGCAAATATATCTGTCATTCCTTGATCCTGCTCATTCTCCTTGCAATTTCAGGTACGATACAATTCATTTTTGCAGAAATCATAACAGTTTGTGTTACCTCCAATAAGCAACATTAATAACAAATTTGGGTTAAAAAAATACATTTATCGTCTGTTAAAATAGTGGGCAAAGATATTTGACTCTTATGTAATAAAATGCTTTTTCAATAATATCACACAATATAACTTTGAAACTCAACCCTTTGTTGCTTTGTCAATTAAATAACAATAGGACACCTTAACAAAGAGCAAAGACCTATGCAATCTCAGTCAAAAATAAGTTCTCATCCAATGGTTTACAAAGTGAGTAACTTTATAAAATAAAAACTTTATGCCTTGCTAAAAAAAAACTCACAAGGCATTGTAGTTATAAAAGTAGTTGTAAACATTTACCTATTGTTCCAAATTGTTTGTTTCTCACTATTTGTTTACAATACATTATGTAAAGTGTTCTGTAATATAAAAATATGAGGAATGAAAATCACATTTTTAAATAGATGAAGCATAATTTATGTTCCCAACTTTTTATTCACAAATGATGAAAATGCCATAATTATAATTTTATGTATGACAATAAGAAAAAAAAATTGCATTCAATCAGTTGTCGCTTTGTGCATATTTTTACTAAAAGCCAGAAGAATAGTAAACTGCAGGTTTGTCATCAATTAAATCTGACACAAAGATGAGAATGAATCATCTAAATATACACTCTCTAACCATTGAAAGAAATGTTAATTGCATTTCATATACTTCCACAGATGTGTGAGATACACATGAAGAAATAGTAAGAAGCTAAGAACTTACCCATCATCTAGAAGGAAGCACTGTAAAACGTTATCAATACAATAAACCTGACAAAGGTATACAATTCTGTTAAACATACATAATCAATACTGCCCAATTTTCCTTCTTGTCTGCCATGCAGATAATTATTTATGGCCCAGGCTCAAAAGAAAAACAGCTTGTTCAGTTTGAATGGTTAAAACCTGGTCCAACTAAAATCTGTCATAATTCAATTCATATGGTAAACTTTACATAGATGTAGCCATAGAATTATTTCTGTTGTGAGAAATTGCTCAAAAACCCATTTCTGTCCAGAAGCACTCCAAAAGCTAGTACTTCCAAATAAACCTGTTGCATATAACTTGGTGTTGTGTGCTTTTTAACTACATAAATGTGGTCTGTTTTTGTTGCTTTTAGGAGTCATGGAATCATACAGCATGGAGTTGGACACTTTGGTCCGACCGGTCCATGCTGTCCATAATCCCAGGCTGGGCTGGTCCCACCTGCCTGCTTTTGGCCCGTATCACTTTCAAACATTGTAACTGTACCTGCATCCGCCACTTTCTCTGGGGGTTTGTTCCACGCATGAACCACTTTCTGTGAAGGAGAATTGCCCCTCATGTCTTTTTTGGGGTCTTTCTACTCTTGCCTTGAAAATGTGCCTCCTAGTTTTGAACTTCCTCACCCTGGGAAGATACACCTCCCTTTCTACCTGAAGGTACCCCTCATGATTTTGAAAATCTCTGTAAGGTCACCTCTCAACCTGCTAAACTCCAGTGAAGAAAGTTCCAGCCTAATCAGCCTCTCCTGACAACTCAAACCTCCATTTCTGGGAGCATCCTGGTGAAGCTCTTCTGAACTCTTTCCAGGTTAATAATATCTTTCCTGTAACTGGGCGGCTAGAGCTGGGCACAGTCATTGTGAATTAATTCAATCTGGGCTTGTAAACAGGATGATGTATAATGGGTATTTGATAAGATGCCCCATGGTAGGGGCTATTGCACAAAATACGGAGGCATGGGACTGAGGGTGATTTAGCAGTTTGGATCAGAAATTGGCTAGCTGAAAGATGACAGAGGGTGTTGGTTGATGGGAAATATTCATTCTGGAGTTCAGTTACTCATGGTGTACCACAAAGATCTGTTTTGGGCCACTGCTGTTTGTCATTTTTATAAATAACCTAGATGAGGGTAGAGAAGGATGGGTTAGTAAATTTGTGGGTGACACTAAGGTCGATGGAGTTGTGGATAGTGCTGAAGAATGGTGCAGGTTACAGAGGGACATGGATAAGCTGCAGAGCTGGGCTGAGAGGTGGCAAATGGAATATAATGTGGAAAAGTGTGAGGTGACTCACTTTGGAAGGAGCAACAGGAATTAAGAGTACTGGCTAATGGTAAGGTTCTTGGCAGTGTAGATGAGCAGAAAGATCTCGGTGTCCATGTACATAGATCCCTGAAAATTGCCACCCAGGTTGATAGGGTTGTTAAGAAGGCATACGGTGTGTTAGCTTTTATTGATAGATGGCTTGAGCTTTGGAGCCACGAGGTCATGTTGCAGCTGTGCAAAACTCTGGTGCGGCTGCACTTGGAGTATTGCGTACATTCCTGGTCACTGCATTATAGAAAGCTTGGGAGGGATGCAGAGGAGATTTACTGGGAAAATTGCCTGGTATGGAGGAAAGGTCTTGTGAGGAAAGGCTGAGGGACTTGGGGCTGTTTTTGTTGGTGAGAAGGTTGAGAAGTGACATAATTGAGACATATAAGATAATCAGAGGATTAGATCAGGTGGACAGTAGGAGCCTTTTTCCTTGGATGGTGATGGCTAACCCGAGGGGACATAGCTTTAAATTGAGGGGTGATATATATAAGTCAGTTGTCAGAGGTAGTTTCTTTACTCACAGAGTCGTAGGGGCATGGAACGCACTGCCTGCAACAGAAGTAGATTCGTCAAATTTAAGGGCATTTAAGTCGTCATTGGATAAACATATGGATGAAAATGGAATAGTGTAGGATAGATGGACTTCAGATTGGTTCCACAGCTCGGCGCGCCATTGAGGGCCAAAGGGCCTGTACCGTGCTGTAATGTTCTATGTTCTGTGTTCTATGTAAGCTAACTGATTGCTGGGAGGCTTTGAATTTCTGTAATTCTCTACAGGTAACATTCTTCTGGTACTTCACCTGTGCCTGGTCCTACACTGCCAAAAGCCCATACTGTATATGTGCAAGTTAATCTATTTTCACAGGTCCTGTTTTAAAAATACTTTTCCAATATGCTTAATTTTTTTGCCAATTGTTTGATTTTTGCTGCTTACATGTTTTTTCTAGATGACCTTCCAAAAATGGGAGCATGAGATCACCCAAACCACATTATTTTCCAGTTAATAATAGCTGAGCAAGAAATTTTCTTTGGGAGCAGTCCAAACAGTTTGCTTGGTATCTTTGGAATTTTCTGATGACATTATGATGGCCTATCGGGGGCTGACCCGAGAAAGGTTTCTGCCACTGATTTTCAACCACTAACACAAACAGAATAAATTATCTAAATGAAAAGTCAACAGCGTACAGCTATGAATATGACCAATCAGATATTAAGTACGGCTGCAACTTGAATCATGCCCCACGACACTCCTATTGTAATTATTTATTTTCTTTTGTCTCTTATGAGGACGCCACTTTCCAGAAAAACAAACCATGTGTTCTCAAAATACTAATAGAATTACATTTTATTTTGCTCACAAACTGCATAAATCCATGTATGATTCTGTAACTCCCACGTTAGAAACAGAATCAGTCTGAACATTGGGACACGGACAGATTTTAACCTCACACTTTCAATGTCTTATTTGAGCTGAGATGGCACCTATTGCTGAAGCTATCTTGAGAACATAACTTTCACAAAGTTCTGGGATTTACATATGAAAGATCCAAAACTAACATGATCATTCTAAAAGATGAAAGACTTAAGCTAAATATTACATTCCATGCCACTGCAATCCTGTTGCTCTGAAGTTTGTGTCTTATGATTCTGTTCCACAACCACCTGATGAAGAAGCAGCACTTCAAAAGCTAGTACTTTCAAATAAATCTGTTGAACTATAACCTGGTGTTGTGTGATTTTTAACTTTGTCCATCCGAGTCCGTAACCGGCACCTCCAAATCAATAGAAGTCGTGACATCCAATGCAATAAAAAAGAGTTTAAGTTATTCAGATAGCTTTAAGTAGTGCCGATTTTCAACCGAATGCTGTTTTACAAGATTTTGCCAGTTTTCTTCTGATAGCTGTGCCAGCTTTCCTCTTCACCTTTTCTGAGATTTATGGTTAGGTATGTATGTATTGACAGACTAACGTTTATTTTCCTTCCTCACTAAGACTTTCAGTGTCAGAGAAAATCTTATAGTTAAACATCTTGCAAGGAACTAGTGTCAAATAGGAAGCAGATGTACAGGGTAGGTTTAGCTCTTGTCAATTCCAGTATGGTTCTATCCTCAGCTTCCACTGACAATTCTCTAGTTGAGATGCATTCTGATCAGTAGCTCGGCAAGGGGTTGTACTGATTTATGGTATTTCTGATCACCTGCAAAGCCTCTATTTAAAAAATTCTCATCTGTGTTCTCAAATCCTTCCATGATCTCACCCCTTCCTAACTCCGTAATCTTCTCTAACCCTACAATGTTTCAAGACATTGACACAAGCTTCTTTAATTCTCACCTCTTTATGAAGATGACCAATTTTAATCCTCCATAATTGTCAGTATGATGAAGCAATACTATAGTAAAGCATAGCTCAGTTGGTATGACGCTTACCTCTGAGTAATAATGCTATGGGTTGACCAGCAGAGAAAATGAAAGTCCTGCCTCCAGCCAATTAAACTCCTTGGCAAAATCTTGCTCTGAAAAACAGAGCCAGGACAGATTCAAAGCAGCAAAGCTCAGTGGATGACCTGGCTGAAAGACAAATGCAGGTAACCCATCAGGCAGAGACAGGAGATAATGCTGTAACTGCAGTATAGCATTGCCGTGTAATTTGGGAAAATGTGAACTTGTTCACTTAGGAAGAAAGAATAGAAATTTGACATATTACCTAAACGGAGGGGGATATTAGAATTCTGAGGAACAGAGGAATGGGGGGTATGAATCGCAAAAAAATCAGAACGCAGGTACAACTGTTTAAGAAGTCAGTTGGAATGTTGTTGTTTATTGCAAGGGGTAAGAAATACAAATCTTGAGTTGCCTTGCTACTGTTGTACAGAACTTTGGTAACATTGCATCTGGAGTACTGTGTTCAGTTTAGATCTCCTTATTTAAGAAAGAAAGTAAATGCATTAGCTCAGAGATTGTTCATTCAACTGATACCTGGGATAAGGGGAATTGTGTTACGAGGAAAGGTTGGGCAGGCTAAGCCTCTTTTAGAAGAATGAAAAGTGATTTTTATTTAGACATAAATGATCCAGAGAGATCTTGACAAAATGGATGTTGAAAGAATATTTCCCCTTGTGGAAAAAATTTGTACCAGGGGACACTGCTTAAAAATAAGGAGTCTCCATTTAAGACTGAAATGAGCTGGATTTGTTTTCTCTCAGAAGGTCAAGAATCTGTGGAACTCTCTTCCTTAGACAGTGATGAAGGTGTGGCGGGCATGGGGAAGTGTTGCATGGGGTTGAGGGCGTGTGGGGGTCAGTTTTGAGGGTATGGGAAGGTGTTGCAGGGGGTTGGGGTTGGGGAGGAGGTGTTGCACAGGGTTGGGGGTGGAGGGAGGTGCTGGGGAGCAGGGAGAGGTGTTGCATGGGGTTGGGGGCGGGGGAGCAGTTTTGTATGGGGTTGCGGGCAGGACGAGTGGGGTTGGGGGCGGGGTCTCGCACGCTGTGTGTTTCTGCAGTCTCCTGAATGGGGAGCAGACTTTAAAAACTCTGAGCCCCAGAGAAAAGGCATTTAATCGATTAACCGAATAATCGATTATCCGAACAAAATAGTGCCCGCCCATCACATTCAGATAATCGAGGTTTCCCCTGTACTACCAATTTTGGTGTCATCCATAAACTTACTAAGCATGCTTCCTATATTCTCACCCAAGTCATTGATGTTGCTGACAAACAACAGTGGACCCAACACTGATCCCTGTCGAACATCATTGGTGACAGGCCTCCAAATCTGAAAAACACCCCTCCGCCACCGCTATCCTCTGTCTCCTACCATCAAATCAATTTTGTATCCAGTTTGCTGGCTCTCCCTGGATCCTACGTGATCTAACCTCACTAAGCAGTCAAAGACCTTGCTAAAGACCATATAGACAACATCTACCACTCTGCCCTCATCTATTTTCTTGGTCACATTCTCAAAAAAATCAATCAGATTTGTGAAACACAATTTCTTATGCACAAAGCCATGCTGACTATCCCTAATCAGTCCTTGCCTTTCCGAATGTACATAAATCCTGTCTCTCAGAATCCCCTTCAACAGATTACCCACCACTTAAAAATAGACACAATATTAGCCACCCTCCAGTCTTCCAGCACCTCACAAGTGACTATAGATTATACAATTATATCGAGGGACCAGTGTGTTGCTGTTTGTTATACTTTGTACAATAAACAGTTGAATGAATACTGTGTTGGACTGAGTTTTGATTCTTCATGATTTTGATAAAATAGGAAGTTCACTGGTTATTATCTGTGATGCAAAGAAATGCCAATAGATGCAATTCCTGCACTGACTGAGGTTACCGTGAAGGGCCCTCCTTCTCCACTTGCCTGAGGTATGGTGACCCTCAGGTTAGACTATCATCAGTCATCTCTCCCTAACGTTAAGGGGCTAAAAGCTATGCTACTAAGACAGTTTGTAAATTTTCAGTCGTTAGAAATAGTCCAAGTTTTGTTTCTCAGGAACCAAAAGAACTTTTAATGCCAATCATAAAGCAAGCTGGTGGCTGATACTAAATTACTCATACAGTGACACACACACCTGACATTGTCAATATGTTGGCCAAGAACCACCTAGAGACGTCCGACCAGTTAATGTTGTGCGTTTGTTCGAATTTCAGTGACTGGTCTAACTATAGAACCTCTGTAGCCAAGGTGAATTTACACACGATAGCTATAGCTCCACCATGACTGGATTATACACAAACATTCCCTGGAAATATTAATCTCAAGACTGTTACAGAATGTAAAACAAATTCACTAACCTGATGATGCTAATAAACGCTGAATTGCACCTCAAGCACAGCATCTTTGTGAGGCAGGGGCTATTCAAGGACTCAGGATGAGAGAGTGATCAAGTAAAGCACTTGATTGTTTTTAGCAGAAACCGAGTAGGTTAGGATGTTACTATCAAAAGTGAAGGTTATTTTAACCATTGTCATGAGCTTGATCTTTGCGCTACAGGAAGAATACATTTAAGGATAGATGGTGCAACTTGCCAGGTAAACTTGATCATGCACACATATGGGAACATGCTTCTTTGAGGGATCATAGGTTGAGTGGTATCTGAAAGTCTGGAGAGTTAAAGTGAGCAGCTGATGATTGAAATTGAAGAGAGTTATGGAACAGTGTACGTAAGCATTGTTTGAAATTAAAGTGAAAATTGTGTTTTTAAAGTTGTTATGCTTGTACAATAAATAGTTGAATGAATACCTGTTGAACTGAGTTTTTAGCCTTCATGATTTTGGTTGTATCGGAAGGTCACATATTATTGTTATCAACAATGCAGAGTGATGCCAACAGCATGAGTTCTATTCCTGCACTGGCTGAGGTTACCATGAAGGACTCTCTCTCTCAGCCTCTCCCCTTGCCTGAAGTGTGGTGACGAGGTTAAACAATCCCCAGTCACCTCTCTCTAATCAGAGAGCAGCCCTATGGTCCAGTAGTAATGTGGCAACTTGACTTCTACATTGACCAAAGATGAATAAGATCATTAGAGGTGAGTCTGGATGGGATGCTCTTTGGAGGGTTGAAGGGATGGGCCAACTGACCTGTTTCCACACTGTTGAAAGAAAATCTGCCAGAAGTTTTCACAATCATGTGGGGCCGGGTAGAGAGTATAAGGAGAGTATCATGCCACTCTTAAAAAGGATTAAGAACTGTACGGAACAGAGTTAATGTGATTCATAAAATAAATGAATGCGATGCAAGCAAAAAAGTTTTTCCACATAAGAGCAGTTTATGTCTGGAAAGCATGACCTGGAAGTGTGGTGGAAGCAGGTTCAACTGAGGCATTCAAGAGGGGGAATTGAATGATTATTTCAATACAGAGAAAGCAGGAGGGTGTCACTAAGTCATGCTGCTCATTTGGAGAGCTGGTGCAGTCACAATGGGCCAAATAGCCTCCTTATGTATTGTAATACTGGTGTGATTCTGCGATCTCTTTGAAGAATTGTGCCATGGAGTCTTTTACATCACTTGAGACAGCAATGGGTTAATAACTATTCCAAAATATAGCACTTCAGACAGTGAGACACACCCTACGCATATTTATATGACTTATAAAAATGTATGAAATATATTTTCTCACCGTTGATCTCTTTTCAGGGATGAGATGCAGGCTCAGTAGATGTGAAGTTCTTTGAGAAATCCTGAGGATGTGATAAGACATGATGTTAAAGCAATTTAATTATTTCTTACAGACTTTCCAGCTAGAGAACAGGTCTAGATAGTCAGCAATCGATACTCATTAAACGTAACGCGGTGTTATTTACTCACCCAGAACAAAGGAGTGCTGGTGTACCTCTGTTCTTCAAGGCGTGATGTTGTCACTGAAATACTGCAGTCAGCCATCTCATCTCTTTTCACGTGTAACAAAGCACTCAGAAGATGCAAATACAATGAGGCACACACTACACTGTCACAAAGTAGAAACATCAGGATAAAAGTCTTTGAGCACACTCTAACCAGGCCAAGTGAAGCCTGGTATGACTGACAGTCTACCATGAGGCAGATTACACATTGTAGTGAGGTAGCTTTTCTTTTATAAAAACAGACAAAATGGGAAAAACAAAGCAGAAAGAGAAAGGAAGTTTTCAGGTTGTAAAAGCAATTCAGCTGAAAAGTTAGTTTCTCAGTAGTGTTAATTCCCAGTGTTAATTTCAACGGTGCTTGGACCAGAGTGCCTGATATTACATGGGAACCCCCAGGGTAATTTTAGCACATCCATCTGTTCCAGTTTAACACAGAATCTCTTTCTAGCTTTATTTCCAGATTCGCCATTGAGTGTGGTAAAAGAAGCAAGCATGTCGCAAACCTGAATGTGGTTAGTGCAACTAGAGTTTTTAAATAGCCGAGCAAAAGATAGCCTTTACAGGGAATTGAGAGTTGACATCAAAGTAGTTATTGAAAAATATGGGTTCAAGAGAATCTAATGAATCACTTGATATCCTGCCAGGGATAGTGAGGAGCCAGAGAAAGTTACATTTTCCAAGCAATGAGCATGATACAAACCATTGGAACATAGTTGGAAGTGACCAAGGGAGTTAGGATCAGTAGTATGGTGTCACCTTGATAGATTCAGTAGAGGAAGTAATTTAGTTACTTACCCAAGTCAGGAAAGTTGATTTGGATGTTTATATATATCATGTTGCGCACAAAACCAATCTTCACTCTGTCTTGTCATGTCAACTCTATTACTTTCCTCCTCATCCTTTGCTCTGCAAGTACACTTTTAGATCTCTTTTGCACATCACCATCTATCCTTACAGTGAGTATCATGATTTTTCCACAATTTGATACTTCTTCCTTATTGTCACAGTCACCAAGTGCATTGTATTTATCAGGTAAATGCACATGTTTTGTCACTGATGGGTTTATTCATTCTCGTGTTGTAAAAGAAAGTGTAAAACACAGGGGGGAGAGAGAACTGAAAGTATTCTTCCACAGAGCTGAGTTGGAAACTGCAGTGGAGAGAACAGAGCTGAGTGGCACCTTTGTGTCCCTGACTAGCAAATTTAACACCCACCTGGTGACCGAATGAAATATTGCCTGCTTGTTATGCACACTCAGTCATATTAACTTCATTTCAGTAGTAAGTGAAATATGATCATCTTCAATACTAAGATTTACAAAGTCCTCACCATGGCATTCTTAATAACTTTTTTCTCTGGTAGATCTTTCATTTCCAGCATCAGTTGGTCAAACTCTCAAATGGTGAAACCTCAGAGGAGTTGTGTCTGTCTGAGGTTATTAAATTATGAGACTCATTCTTACCATGCACCAGAACAGACACACTCATTATTTGGGTTTTCAATAAGTTCATCAGTAACCAAGAGCAGACAGCAGCAGTAGGGATCCCTTTGTACATTGGGCAAGTTGGCCAATTCTGAGCTTATGAAGAAAAACCGGAAGATAAAGTTATGAGGATGGATTCATTGATGGCATGAAAAGCAAAAATGCTGCTTTTTTTTACTCTCTTAGGCAGCAACAAATACTTGAACTTGTAGCTCAATCGATATTAAAGCTATATTTCTGCAAAGAGATCAGCTCAAGAGGGAAATTTTTTTTCATCCCTCAAAGGAACACTAAACACAGTAGGAAATTAAAGAACAGTCTAAACTATAGCTCTGACATTTTTCACTTCTCAGGAAGGTCTGTCTTATTAAAGTCGAGCTGCCTTAAGCGAAAAGTGCATTACTGATATCATATGGGGCAGCTTTCAAGAGTATTTATGATGAATCTAGATGATCTTTTGTGCAGTGGGAGCAATTAATTTAAAACATTGTCATAAATGGATTAAAGCCAAATTCAAAACTGGGAGTCATTAACTGAGCATTTTGTAATATTGCTATCTTCACAGTCCTCTCTCTCTCTCTCTCTGAGAAAGAGAGAGAGAAAGAGATAAAGAAAGTTTATTTCGTTGTGGCAACTTGCTGTGAACCTGTGTGGTGAGTTGTCTTGAAGCATTACACAACAGAATGATAGCAACCAGGATAGAATTACTTTTTTAACTTGCAGTTGAGAAATAAAAGAGTGAAAAACATTGTGAAACTCCTAATGTTTATTTTAGAACATAGAACATAGAACATAGAAGAATACAGCGCAGTACAGGCCCTTGGGCCCTCGATGTTGCGCCGATCCAAGCCCACCTAAACTACACTAACCCACTATCCTCCATATACCTATCCAATGCCCTCTTAAATGCCCATAAAGAGGGAGAGTCCACCACTGTTACTGGCAGGGCATTCCATGAACTAACGACTCGCTGAGTGAAGAACCTACCCCTAACATCAGTCCTATATCTACCCCCCCTTAATTTAAAGCTATGCCCCCTTGTAATACCCGACTCAATACGCGGGAAAAGGTTCATACTGTCAACCCTATCTAACCCCCTAATCATCTTGTACACCTCAATCAAGTCACCCCTAAACCTTCTTTTCTCTAGTGAAAACAGCCCCAAGTGCCTCAGTCTTTCCTCATACGATTTTCCTTCCATACCAGGCAACATCCTGGTAAACCTCCTCTGCACCCGTTCCAATGCCTCCACATCCTTCCTATAGTATGGCGACCAAAACTGCACACAATATTCCAGATGCGGCCGTACCAGAGTCTTATACAACTGCATCATGACCTCAGGACTCCGGAACTCAATTCCTCTACCAATAAAAGCCAGTACGCCATATGCCTTCCTCACCGCACTATTTACCTGGGTGGCAACTTTCAGAGATCTGTGTACATGGACACCAAGATCCCTCTGCTCATCCACACTACCAAGTATCCGACCATTAGCCCAGTACCCCATCTTTTTGTTATTCTTCCCAAAGTGAATCACCTCGCACTTAGCTACATTGAATTCCATCTGCCACCTTTCTGCCCAGCTCTGCAGCTTCTCTATATCCTGCTTTAACCTGCCACATGCTTCCTCACTGTCAACAACTCCTCCGACTTTCGTATCAGGAGTTAAAGCCATTTGGAAGATTGTTGTGCGTGTACATCATATTCAGGTCCACGCTTCAGGCTCACTACCTTTATTCCTGATGAAGGGCTTTTGCCCGAAACGTCGATTTCGAAGCTCCTTGGATGCTGCCTGAACTGAATATGGATTCTAATCCAGAATCCATATTCAGGTCCATGCTGAGTCAGCACTGCATGTAACTGAAAAAATTGCACTAAAGGCATATCTCAAAAAAAGAGACCTCAACCCATATAAAGTGGACCTGTGTAATTAGAAATGAAGGTTGTGTAGCTGGATAAAAGCAAGTAAAATAGGTGATGAGGAAAAAGTCAATTTACTTTACCAAGGTGAGGTTAGATACTTTAGAGATGGGTGTCAGAACAGTGTTGTCTGACAGACTCCAGTACCATAGAATATTCCGAAATTCATAAGGTCTATAGTCATCTTATGGAAAGAGATTGCACTAAGGGTCATACTCCATGAAAATAAGCAGTTGCCAAGTGCAGATTATACTCTTGTCACCGTGAGTATGGAGTTAGAAATCAAACTTAGAGACATATGAAGGAAACTAAAGAAGCATAAAATGAAGTTCAAAAGGCAACCTTCCACCAGAAACACATTTCACAATCTTTGACTAGCTCTTTGATATCTCTATGTCTGATTAGCAAACCAAAACTTTTACTCTTCCTCATTGTCAGACTCTTATCCCGACTTCAAATAAATCATTCCAGTTTAACATTACTTTCTTCAGCCTATTTCTTCCTAGCAGGGCTACTTTGTTATTTCCTAACACTATTATAGAAACTAATAAGAGGCATCATTGTCTCCCACACAACCATTAACCTCACTTAATACTAGAATACTGTTATTGGATTAACTAGTCAGTTTCATAAAAGGGAATGGGACTTGGAGCTTTCCTATACTGTTCTTCTGAAATAACAGACAAAACTGCAATCATACCAATAATAAAATTAAGATGAAGAAGCTCTGACTTCCATCTCTACAAATAGCTACAAAATCTAAAATGAGTGAAAATTCTCTTCAGCACACTACTATGGATTCAAGCAGGTAGCTCAACCACAAAAAAAAACCTCTTTTACTTCATGGTTAAACACGAGTAACCTGTGGGGGCATATGCATGGAAATTCCTAAGAATTAGATGGATAAAATTACCTTGTTATAGTCAACAACCATGGGAATTGAATAAATATTGAGCTCACGCTCAACATTACACGGACTAAAACTAATGAGGTTCTGCGAATTTATGGGTTCTACAATTTATGAGTTGCCAGAGATGCTGGTCCATAGTTTATGTCAGAAGGATTGAAATACTTCTAAAAATAGAGTCACACACACTCAGTAATAGCACCATATCACCCAGCATTGAATGGTGTTGCTGAAAGAAGTGTACAGATTGTGAACAAGTCTTTGCAAAAGTATTTTCTAGGTGACAAACTAAGCAGTAATTTCCATGCTCCTCTTTGACACAGCCTACACTCTTTTCTGTTCCTACAAAAAAAAAACACCCACAATCTATAACAAATTGTGCACCTATAGTTAGTGTTTAAACACACCTCTAGGGCAATGTTCTGTTTGTTTAGTTATGTTGAATGTGAATAACAAAGTAATAGAAATTCATGACAAAATGAAGATGAGTCATCATAAAGCATGCATGAAACTTATAGAATTTAATGCTACTCAGTAGGTCACAGTGAATAAGCACAGAGTTAAATAAGGGGAAATATGTGAGTGCATTTGTTACAAAGAGAAGTCAATTTATATAGCTTGTGTAGTTGAATGGAGACTTTGTCAGTCATGTGGATCACTTGATTGAAGGAGGAAATCTGACAAAGGAAGAGCAAAAGAAACCTTTGATGTTCCAAATTCTTCTTACAGCCAAAGATGGAAGTCAGAAAGGAAGTGAAAGTCAAAAAGAAACTGAACATTTGCAACTATCTCACTGAATGCATAGGGAGCCAAGGTTATGATTAAGACAAATCACTGAATGTCACAGTTTCACCCATTAAGTGGTATTGGTAGTCAAAGTTCAGATTTGACACAGTAAGAGTTGTTGACAACATTTGGAAATGCAAGGAGATAGTCAGGCAGTAGATGATCACATCAGTTCCTGAATGGATGGATTTTGAGAAAAAAATTGTACCCATTTTAATGAAAGCTTCAAGATTGAGCTGGCAGAAATGGAGACAAATCTGGTTCCCAAGGATTTACCAATGTCCAATCTGACTGCAAGAGATGAACTTCTAGAATGTCAATCTCCTCTTAATGCAATAATAAAATCTGTTTAGCTAAGAGGGGTGATTTTAACCTATAAGCAAGGAGTGGGGACTTAGCTGGTAAACTCACACACACCTTTTCCAGCCTTCAGTTGGAACATGTTCCTTTTAATTGGTCGCAACTGTTACAGAAAGGATCATGGTCCTTTTGATACATATGGGTCAATGATATGGCTAAGGACAGACATTTATCTTAACCAGTGACCTGAGAGGAAATACACTGGGGACGTCCAACCAGGTAGTGCTCATGAGTAAAAGAACTGAGGTCTACAGAAATCCAAAGAACTAAGGGTTAAACTTCACCAAACATTGACCTAAGCATCAATTTCAGCAAGTTTCCTCAAGGGTTTCTCTCAGTGAGCTCTGCTGAATTATCTCACACAAACCTCCACTGCTCAGTATTCCATGAAAGGTGAGCAACTGTGGCTCTCACATATTTTTACTGGATCAGGAAGGCACCTTCAGCTGAAATGTCTGCATTATGAAGCTGTTTCAACTCTGCGGGAGGTTGAGGTTGGTTCTTGACTTCCAGATATATGTGTTTCTCACCCATTTGTGTGGGTGCTTTTCATGCAGAGACTACAGAGATAACAACTTCTGTGCCTGGATTCTCTTAGGGTTGGTTTCAATTAGCCTATGTGGACTATATCAGAAACAAAGCAGCTCCTCAGTAATGTGATCATTGAAACAGTCTCAGCACAAACAAATGAAATTTAAACAGCCTCTTCAGTACATTGGGACCCAGAGGCTTCCAACAAGGAGAGCTATGGGATGTCTCAACAAGGATTTTGCACATCATTGATTTGATTTAGATGTATATTGCTGAAGCCTTTTGGCACATATACAATAGGAGATTGAAAGTGTGGTCAGAATTATGAAAACATCTCCCTCCACATTATTCAAGAAAGACAGCATCATTGCCTTTTGGATCATGGTGTGGACTGTTTATAGTCCAAAATATGAAGCGAGCAGCTCTTCAATCTTGTGGAAACTATGCATACTTGGAAAGTGATTGAGACTTTTGCAAGTAAGGCAAATCTTTACTACTCATCTGACATTACTTGTGCTTCACAGCCATTCATCAGATTAATTTGTAATGTTGAATGATATGGTCAGGATTACATGAGTGCAAGATTTCTATTCAACATTGTCGGTCAATGCATTGTGCCCACATGTGATAACAGATCTCTATCTTTACTGTTTTATGCTATTGACTCCTGAAGGCATCACATTGCACAAAAGTAGAGCCCATTCCCTCAGAAAAAAACACTTACTCCACCCATTTTGGGTGGCAGCTTTTTTTCCATTTAATTGTGCGCTTACAATTTGGATGAGAATGGAAGACAACACAGGTAGCACGTTAATGGGTGAATTGCAAGTTCAGCCTCTCAATCTAGATGAACACCCAAACCTTCAGGTCCTTTTGTACTTTGCCCTTCTTGCCAACCCCATCAGCTTTGATCTTCCACATGTTCACACCCAATTCTTTTATTTAACTGAACATCTCTTCCTTTACCTACTGAGTCCCAGATATGCAGCTTACTTATACCAAATGTAATAATGAACTGCCCCCCCCCCCCCCCCCACATCAAAAGCAGGTTGTTGGTGACCATCGGTGACCACACTTCCCACTGTACCCATGTCCCTTTAATGCTGAAGCGTCTCCCACCCTTATATGTTGAGATGACCCCCTTCTCAATTTTATCTCCTCTACTTCCCAAATGGTGTCTCCAATCCCTTGAATTGGCTCCACAGCCTCCCATCACAGTACCAGCCCCTGATAACTCACCCTTAACTTTCATTGAACAGACCCTCTGGACATACCATGGAGCCTAATCTTCTTGACCAACTGATGATCAACTAGTTCCCTGTCTGGTCTTTGTGTAGCTTGGTGACTGACTTACTGCTAACCCATGGACTGGTTGCATTGGACCGATAGGACTGGCCATGACCCAATCCCCAGACTGTAGTAATACAGACTCCCTTACTCTGAACAGCTCATGTACCTAAATAACTGTGCCCAATCCCCTGGGCTGATATTTGAATGTCATGCAAGACCACTGTCTGTTTTGTTCAACTTTCTGAGGAGATAGCTGCTCAAATTGGCATTTGCAAAATGTCTGTTTCCTGTCTTTTCTGCTGGGCACAGGCAAGCAGCTCCTGTTATGATGTCTTCGGAACATCAAACTGGGTTCCGACCTTATTCCTCTTGGTCAAATTGGCCATTTGAAGATTGCATTATTATTGGAACACAACTTTGGTGGCAATTGGGACCCAAAATTCATTGGCATGTCAGTTTCCTAAACCTGCACCAAGCTTATTAACTTTATTTGTCTCTCCACATATTATGGAAAAAGTGAGGACTGCAGATGCTGGAGATCAGAGCTGAAAATTGTGTTGCTGGAAAAGCGCAGCAGGTCAGGCAGCATCCAAGGAGCAGGAGAATCGACGTTTCGGGCATAAGCCCTTCTTCAGAAATGAGGAGGGTGTGCCAAGCAGGCTAAGATAAAAGGTAGGGAGGAGGGACTTGGGGGAGAGGCGTTGGGAATGCGATAGGTGGAAGGAGGTTAAGGTGAGGGTGATTGGCTGGAGAGGGGGTGGGGGTGGAGAGGTCGGGAAGAAGTTTGCAGGTCAAGAAGGCGGTGCTGAGTCTGAGGGTTGGGACTGAGATAAGGTGGGGGGAGGGGAAATGAGGAAGCTGGAGAAATCTACATTCATCCCTTATGGTTGGAGGATTCCTAGGCGGAACATGAGGCGCACTTCCTCCAGGCGTCGCGTTGCCATGGTCTGGCGATGGAGGAGGCCAAGGACCTGCATTGGGGAGACAGGCCACCTACTTGCGAAACGTTTCAGAAAACACCTCTGGGACACCCGCACCAACCAACTCAACCACCCTGTGGCTGAACATTTTAACTCTCCACATATTATGTCTGACATTGTTTTCATCCAATAATGGTATGTGAGCATTGCTGGGGGGGGGGGGGGGGGCAGCATTTATTGCCGATCATTACTTCTCATTGGCAAGGTGTTGGTGACCGGCTTTCTTAAACTGATGCAGTCCATTTTGTGTAGGTAGACCCACAATGTTATTAGAGATGGAGTTCAAGGACTTTAACCCAGTGACAATGAAGGAATAGCAATATATATTTCCAAGTCTGGATGGTGAGTGGCTTGGAGGCAAATTCGCAGGTTGCGGTGTTCCCACGTATCTACTGCTCCTATCCTACTCAATGCTTGTGGTCATGAGTTTAAAAGATGCTGTCTAAGGAGCCTTGGTGAACGGTTATTGCTGAGAACACTAGCTGAGTGTTTCCAGTATTTTCTGGTTTTATTTTGACTTAATTTATTTGTTGTTTCATCTGGGCTTTGTTTGTGCAATAATTAGACTTCGAAACTAACACATTTCCATCTCTATTGTTTTTTTGGGTAAGCTTCAGGTATTGGAAGTGAAAGTCACCCTGCAGATATTCCAACTTGAAAAACAATAAAGCCATACACAGGAATACGTAAATGTGCTGCATTTTAAGCACTGCTGTTAGGTAGAGTAGATAGAAGGGCAATGGATTTGCGAGAGCAAAACTAAAAGATTTTCTTTACCTCTCTGTTTTCTCTCAGCCTGTCAAATGATAATGCACACTGATAAAGCAAATTGGAGAATCATTCATCCAGCGAGAACATGAAAGACAACTAATATTCGAGATGCTGATACAAGCCAAAAATTAAGCAATTATGTCAAGTTAAAATGAACACTTCAAGGACTGTAATTTTTTTTTACATTGCATATCCTTGATCTTCCTTTCTGCACTAGATTGTGTGTGTGTGTGTTTTATTATTTTTTTCTTAGGTTACTGACTAATAAAATTTCCTCTTCTTTTACTGAAGGAAACATTTTAATTGGCTCCTTAATTTTGAACTCACAAAGTATATTTTAATATAAGTGAGATACAACTGTGTGCTAAAACATATTTAAAACCTTTGCAGCCAACCAAATGGTTTAAAAAGAGGGGAGCTGATTCACCTTTTCTCATCTGATCTTAAAGAAAATCATATTAGTACAATAAACGGGATGTGGGCATCCCTGGCTGGGCCAGTATTAATTGGCCATTCCTAATTACCCTTGAAAAGGTGATGGTGAGTTGTATTGTTTAACCACAGTCCAATTGTTGGAGGTAGACCCACAAGGCCACGAGGGAGGGAGCTCCAGGATTTCGATCCAGACCCATTCAAGGAACAGTAAATATCAATGACCCAACCTCCACTGCTGGTTTGTATACAGAATTTCAAAGATTGATGATCCTCTGACAAAAGCAATTTCTTCCCATCTCTATGTTAAATGGGTGACTACTTTTATTTGGAAACAATGCCCCTTGTTTTAGATTTTCTCATGAGGGGAGACATCTCCTCAGCATTGATGATCCCAGGACCCTTCAGAATTTTACATGTTTTGAGAATTTCACTCTCAAGATTTAAACTCCAATAAGTAGAGCTGAAAATGTGTTGCTGGAAAAGCGCAGCAGGTCAGGCAGCATCCAGGGAACAGGAGAATCAACATTTCGGGCATAGGCCCTTCTTCAGGAATGAGGAAAGTGTGTCCAGCAGGCTAAGATAAAAGGTAGGGAGGAGGGACTTGGAGGAGGGGCGTTGGAAATGTGATAGGTGGAAGGAGGTTAAGGTGAGGGTAATAGGCTGGAATGGGGGTGGGGGTGGAGAGGTCAGGAAGAAGTTTGCAGGTTAGGAAGGTGGTGCTGAGTTCGAGGGTTGGGACTGAGACAAAGTGGGGGGAGGGGAAATGAGGAAATTGGAGAAATCTGAGTTCATCCCTTGTGGTTGGAGGGTTCCTCGGTGGAAGATGAGGCGCTCTTCCTCCAGCCATCGTGTTGCTATGGTCTGGCGATGGAGGAGTCCAAAGACCTGCATGTCTTTGGTGGAGTGGGAGGGGGAGTTGAAGTGTTGAGCCATGGGGTGGTTGGGTTGGTTGGTCCGGTTGTCCCAGAGGTGTTCTCTGAAACGTTCCGCAAGTAGGCGCCTGTCTCCCCAATATAGAGGAGGCCACATCAGGTACAGCGGATGCAGTAAATGATGTGTGTGGAGGTGCAGGTGAATTTGTGGCGGATATGGAAGTGTCCCTTGGGGCCTTGGAGGAAAGTAAAGGGAAGGTGTGGGCGCAAGTTTTGCATTTCTTGCGGTTGCAGGGGAAGGTGCCGGGAGTGGAGGTTGGGTTGGTGGGGGGTGTGGACCTGACGAGGGAGTCACAGAGGGAGTGGTCTTTGTGGAACGCTGATAGGGGAGTGGAGGGAAATGTATCCCTAGTGGTGGGATCCATTTGGAGGTGGCTGAAATGACGACGGATGATACGATGTATATGGAGGTTGGTGGGGTGGTAGGTGAGGACCAGTGGGGTTCTGTCAGTCCCAACCTTCGAACTCAGCACCACCTTCCTAACCTGTAATCTTCTTCCTGACCTCTCCGCCCCCACCCCCACTCCAGCCTATCACCCTCACCTTAACCTCCTTCCATCTATCGCATTTCCAACGCCCCTCCCCCAAGTCCCTCCTCCCTACCTTTTATCTTAGCCTGCTTGGCACACTTTCCTCATTCCTGAAGAAGGGCTCATGCCCAAAACGTCGATTCTCCTGCTCCTTGGATGCTGCCTGACCTGCTGCGCTTTTCCAGTAACACATTTTCAGCTACAATAAATATAGTCAGTTTCTTGTGTACAGGTCAATTAATATAGGTGGTAAATAGTTGAGGCCACACCCAATCCTTGTGATACTCCACTAGTTATAGTTTGCCAATCTGAAAATGACATATTTGTCCTGATCTGTTTCCTGTTAGTCCATGTTCTATCCAAAGTATTGTTACCCTCAACACAATGAACTCTTATCTTGTGTAGTGGCCTTCTTAAGTGAAGTCATATGAAATGCCTTTTGGAAGTCCAAATAAGCTACATTAACTGGTTCTCTTTTATCCAGCTTGCTTATTACAACCTTAAAAAATCCTGATAAATAGAAAGTTGGACAGAGAAATGACAGATGGAATTTATCCAGACAAGTGTAAAGTGAAGCATTTTGCACAAAGGGGAAGTGGTATAATAAATGGCTGCAAGCTTAGGTATATAGAGGGATCTTGCGATGCAAGTCCTTGAAAGTGGCAACGCAAGTGGATAAGGTGGCAAAGAAGGCATAAGGCAATATGCCTTCATCAGTTGGGAAACTGAGTACAAATGTTGACAAGTCATGTTGCAACTGTATAAAACTTTAATGAGGCCACATTTGCAGTTCAAGTCATCATAAGATAGGAAGGATGTGGAGGCTTGGGGAGGGTACAAAAAAAAAGAATTACTAGGGTGTCAAAACAAAAGAAAACTGCAGATGCAGAAGATCTGAAACAAAACCAGAAATAGCTGGCGAAACCCAGCAGGTCTGGCAGCATCTGTGGGAGGAACTGATGAAGACTCACTGGACTCAAAATGTAAACTCTGCATTCTGCCCACAAATGTTACCAGACCTGCTGAGTTTTGTAGAAATTTGTTTTTGTTTACCAGGATGCTGCTTGGATTGGAGTGTAGTAGCTATAAGGAGAAGTTGGACAAACATACATCATTTTTCCTGTTGTTGTATGCTGAGGGGCCACCTGATAGAAGTAGATAAAATTTTGAGACCCATGGATAGGGGGATAATCGAGGCCTTTTCCCCAGGGTGATAATGTCAAATATTAGGGAGGCACAACAAAGAGGACACCACAACACACACCTGGGTTAAAAACCTCTCCCACAGACAGCTCACAGACACGAAAAGAACAATACTGGCCAAGGGACTCAACTACAACCACAGAGACGCCAAGACAGCAGACTTCCTAGCAGCACTAGAATGCACACTCAGGAACAATGGACGACAGAAGAGACACAACAAACAGTGAGACAAAGTATCGTACCCCTGATAACAAGGAAAAGACAAACACATAACCTCAACACCAAGGAGAGGGAAGCACTAAAATCACTAAGAAACGATAAGAACATAATCATACTACCAGCAGACAAAGGCAGAATGACGGTCATCCTGGACAACGCAGAGTACATCCAAAAAGCACAACAACTACTTGCAGATACCAACACCTACCAAAATGGGAGTTTGACCCCACCCCACAGCTCACCAATAGGATAAACAACACACTGAGGAATTTACAAAAAACAGACAGATAACCAGGTCTGACCTACAAAGAATGAAACCTGAAAGCAACAACACCCCCAGATTCTATGGACTACCTAAAGTGCACAAACCAGACATCCCACTCAGACCCATAGTATCACTACCAGGGACACCATCACACAAACTGGCTAAAGAACTACAGCAGAAACTGAAACACCTGATCAGCGGATCCAGACACTCTAAACAATCAACACATGAATTCTTGGACATCATCAGAAATATACGCATAGACAAGGAAGAAACCATGGTCTCATTCGACGTAACGGCACTGTTCACCTCTATTGACAAAGCCCTAGCCAGAGAAACAATAGCCAACCTGCTGAACAGACATAACAGACAACAGGACGTTGAACCCATCAACAAAGACGGCATACTTAAACTACTGGACTTGTGCCTCACAACACACTTCATATTCAACAACCAGATATACGAACAAATCAACGGAACACCCATGGGCTCACCGATCTCGGGACTCATAGCAGAAGCAGAAATGCAAAGGTTAGAACAAACAGTCTTACCACAAATTCAACCCAAACTCTGGGTCAGATACATTGATGACACCTTTGTAATCATTAAAAACACGGAAATAGAGAAAACACACTGGATCATCAACTCCACACTCACAGGAATCCGATTCACGAGAGAAGAAAAGGATAGCCAACTCCCATTCCTAGACGTGATGGTACAGAGAACACCAAACGGAGAATTCACCACCAAGGTACACAGGAAAGCCACACACACAGACCAAGTCCTGAACTATGAAAGCAACCACCCCAATACACACAAACGAAGTTGCATCAAGACACTATTCAAAAGGGCCACAACACACTGCAGCATACCAGAACTGCAAAAAGAGGAAGAGGAACACCTATACAACGTATTCGCCAAAAACGGATATCCTCGCAATTTCATCAACAGATGCCTAAGGGAAAGACAATGGAACGAGGACGTGCCGCAACCCAAAGGACTAGCCACACTACCATACATCAAGAACATCTCTGAAATGACAGCCAGACTACTGCGACCACAGGACTTATAACAGCACACAAACCAACAGCCACACTCAGACAACAACTCACCAGAATGAAGGACCCGATACCCAGCATGAGCAAAACTAATGTAGTGTACAAAATCCCATGCAAGGACTGCACAAAACACTATATAGGACAAACAGGAAGACAGCTAACGATCCGCATCCACGAACATCAACTAGCCACGAAACGACACGACCAGCTATCCCTAGTAGCCACACACGTAGACGACAAGCAACATGAATTTGACTGGGACAACACTACCATTATAGGGCAAGCGAAACAAAGAACAGCCAAGGAATTCCTAGAAGCATGGCACTCATCCACAAACTCCATCAACAAACACATCGACCCGGACCCAATATACCGGCCACTACAGCGGACAGCTGAAACTGACAACCGGAAGCAGCAGGGACAGGCCACTATAAATGCCGGAGGAAACACCACAGGAGCGCTTCGCAGGAGGCTCCCAAGCACTGAGGATGTCACCTAGACAGGGGACGAAACGTTTGCAACAAAAACTTCCAGCTCGGCGAACAGAACCACAGCAGGGAGGCATTGGTTTAAGGTGAGAGAAAGAAAGTTTAAAGGAGATTTGCAGTCAAGTTTTTTTACACAGAAGGTGGTAGATGCCTGGAATGCACTGCTGGGAAAATGGTAGAAGCAGATATGACAGCAACCTATAAGAGGCATTTAGACAGACAAATGAACAGGCAGGGAATAGAGGGATATGGACCGTGTACTAGCGTATGGGATTAATTTAAAATGACATCATGGTCAGCACAGACATGTAGGCTGAAGGGCCATTCCTGTGTTGCACTATTCTATGTTCTAATTTGTCAAACAAAATTTTCCTTTCATAAAACCATTTTTACTCTGCCTAATTGCATTATTATTCTTTAAACATCTTGTTACAATGTTGAGTTACTGCTGTCTTAAAAATGGATTCCAACATTTTCACAGAAACATTTATTATACCAACTAGCCTATAATTTCCTACTTTGTGTCTCCCTCATTTGTTAAATAAATTTGACTGCAGTTTTCTAGTTCAGCTTTACATTGAGGAGGCCAAATGGAGAATGAGACATCATTTTACTGAACACTTCCATAAACTTTGCCCCAAGCTTCTGATATCCTGTCATTTCAATTCTCCACCTTGCCCACATACAAACCTTTCTGACCACAATCCCCTACAGTTCCCACAAAAGCCAACAATTGAGGAACACCAGCTCATCCTTTCATGGGACACTTCATAGCCCTCCAGACTCAATGAGGAATTCAGCAAATTCAGATCATGATATGTGTTCCCTATTTTGTTTTATTTTAGTTTGCAGGCTTCAACTATATTTCCACTTTACTCTTTTTGCTTTCATTTCGCAGGCACTCATTGCTATGCCATTCACACTTCTACCAGACAATGCTTTTGTTTCTTGTCCCATTACCACGTCCTCTCAGTCAGTAGCCAGCACCATCATCTCTCATTACTTCATGTCTCCTATGTTCCACCCTACCTCAGAGCTTCATTCTGGTTTCTTTGCACCCCCAAACCCATTTGACTTGCCTATTATCTATTGGATATCCAACTTTTACCTGTTTTAATCAAAGGTCATTGATTTGAAATGTTAAATATCTTTCTTGCTTCACAGATGCTGTCTGACCAACTGAAGATTTCCTCCATAACAAACAATATTTTCAAAGGCAATAACCGAACAATGAAGTTGGCTGCAGGGGAGAAATAAATTTGATTCAATGAATTCAGTCTTAAAATATTAGTGAAGCAAATCTTATAGGAATAACTTACTGAGGTGAAAAGTACTTCATTAATATATAATAAATTGAACAGCACATAGGATCTGGGTTAAAAACACGAAGTGGTTTTATCTGGTGATCACCCAAGCAAGTGGATAATTCAGAACAAAAAAAACACAAACTCATCCCTCCACCTCTTCAGTATTACAGATACCAAAACCTTTGAATTAATTTCAAAACAGCATTATTTATTTCAATTATATTGAAAATTTACAATTAAGCAAGAACTGAACATTTCACCACTAATATTAACTACATATGTACAGCGTGGCATAAGTGAAGCAAAATGCAATGGTTCACATTAACTTAAGATACAATGAACTGTTGGTTGCAACTCTTTAAAAAAAAAGCATGAGCAATATTGTCTAAAGACAAGAACATGAATTCCACTATTGATAAATTTCTGTTACAAGTTAAAGTGAACATGAAACACAGATGAAAACACTGGTAAAATTCAAGTTCACATAGTCAGGACATTCAAATTCCAATCAGGCCTTCCAAGTACATATTTCTTAAATTATATTTTATATAAATAAATTTACATCTGTAATTTAAATAATTTTGTTAGTTTATGGCAGAAATGAAATCCAGTTGATGGGTATGCTGATCTTTGTGGTCAGCAGCAAAGAAATAGTGATAATCATTCATTATGATTAAACTTGTCTTTATACTCTGTGGGCTTTTGCACTGACTTAGGATAATGAGGTACTAAAAAATTGCACATTCTTCTAAAGGGGGTTTGGTATCTGTTTGAACAGGGCAAGCAAAAGTGCCTCTTTTCATTAATTAACAAATCAAAAAGTCAGTATTGAAATATTAATCCAGGAAATGTAAATTTAAAAATGTAATTCAACACAAAATTATGTATAGAAAGTGAAATAAAGAAAAGGAAGAAAAAGATGGAATTACACAAAAGATAAAGTAGACAGAAAGAAAAATGTATTTTTTTTAATTCAAAAATGACTAAAATAGTTGTTTGCTAATGAAATGAGTATTGCTGAATGATTTTGGCTAAGCATAACATCTTATACTCATCAGGGCAATTGGAAATAATTACCACAATAAAGGAAAAACAATATTTATATCGTGTAATAGAAGAGTGCTGATTGTTCAGTAAGAAGTCTCAGATTGGTAAAGGCATTGGCATGGAGAATACACCAACCACCATCTTCTTCTCATATATTATAAATGTTGTTTTCCCTTTACTTTAGTACTTTTTGCAAATTGTCCTGATAAATGCATGACAAAATTTTTGACTATAAGTTTTCAATAATGCTCAATAACACATATAAAAGTAAACTTTCAGTGTCAGAAATGATGCTTGGTGGTAATTAAACTACTAAAACGCATTTAGACTTGAATGGAAAACCTTAACTGTTTCTGGCATGTAAACTGCATATCAATTACATCATTTTTCAAATTCATAAAATTCTATGAATTTGAATTCCAAATTCTAGATGAGATACCAGTATAAGGAGATTTCTGAAGGAAATGGGCATCTCCAGCAACAATTTCCTAATTTCCATATTTAACTGCGCATGTGCAGATGTCAGAGGTTGCAATCTGATGTATTCCTTAATAATGGTGAGATTAATACAACAAGTACTGATAGCCTCAGCACTGCAAAGTCTGGGCCAATGTCTATTTTTAACCAAGCCAGTAGGAACTATGTTGTATACAGCACAAAATTTGTCACTGCTGCAACCGAACTTTAATTTATTTTTTCTACAGACGATGGTGAATATTTTAATAACTGCAAATCAGTCAAACAACACTATAAAATAAATACAAAATATCTAAAGGACACATGCTGAGAAACCAATTTTGAAGAAATGTTACATGTTTTTATTTCAGACTTTCTTCCCTCATCATCTAGAGAAGCTGATCTTTGCTTTTTCCACCTGGGAGAATCTAGATTAGATGGGCCCCAGACTTCTCCATAAACATCAAAACTGACATGCTGTTGGTTGAAATGAACTGTGATTCAGCCAACCTGGAAAAATTCTCACAGTCAAGAGTGGTCAGATGGACTGATCTAAGAATCAACATCAGGAATTTTATCAGCTGTACTGGGAAGCAAATATTCTGCTGGCCTTAATAACCATATTAATGTCAAGATACAATTAGGAAAGGCAATCAGTCAAATAAATATGAGTAATATGAACTTATAAATTATTGGATAATACTAACAAAACAATACTTATTTGTAATACTCAGTGTCCAACATTCTAAACAATATTCAATTCATCTTAAATATGGATGTAGATGTTTCGTTTTGATCCTTTTAGACAAACCAATCCTTATGGGACCAGAACATGTTTTAAGAGGTTCTATTCTCAGTAATCCATTTGACAAATATGATCCTGAACATGAAACAAAAGGAATATAGTCATAATTGTTTCAGAAAACAAAACAAGATGTAAAATTCTGTATAATGTACACTGTATATCTCTATGTTAGTGAACAATCAACGGTCAGATTATATTCAGCAACCAATTATAAGATACAAAAGCTTTGGGCGAATTTGGACAAAAGTACGACATCACTGTGCTAGTCAGAAACTTGGCTGCCCTAGAGCATAAATATACTGAGGCAGCCTTAGTTGAATCAGATTTGGACTTGTGCCTTCCACTTGAAGGAAGATCTACTCCAGAGAAATGATAGTCAATATGTAGGTCTAGCAGTGCCAAAATTGAGCAATGGCTATGAAGAGGAAGGGCAATTGATCTCAAATCCCAGGTAAGTCAGGGTGACAAGGGTGAAAAATGATAAAGGGGAGTATAATTATGGAGACTGTGCCCTGTTGGCCTCAGGAACAGCCTAAAGAAGACACACACTCTTTCTAGCTGACAGTTGCTCATGCAGTGAAAGTTGGTGGGCTGCTCATCTTGCCTCTGCCTTCTGCAGTCACAGACAAAGTTAAAGCAAAGGTAGAACGAGGTCCTTAACTTACCCTCAATACACCCAAGGATGGATTAGTTGCCTGATGTATTGATTGCCCACACAACATGGAAGACAGGAGTTGGTGAATGGGAAGGTGGTGGGAAGGCCACTTATTTTATTTCATCAGCTCTCCACCTTCAAATAAGTCCACTTGGGGACCATAAACATCATCCCAAGAAGCCAAGTAATGTAGCAAAATACCAAACGTTAGTCAGACAAGTGGTATAATAGGAGAGAAATTTCAAATAACTTTGCTCAGTCTTTTAGATGCAAATAGGCTGTGTTCTCTCACATCTGATCTTCCCTGGATATTTTTCAACTTGCAAGTTTAAGGCTTGTGAATTTTGGGTATCAAGGTGCTTATCTGAAATGAATTAAGTCAGATAACACTTCTATACTATGAAATTAAATATCAGCCTTCAGTATTGTACAAGAACATGTATTGCAGTGTTAATAATGTGAATTGTTACCTGTTTGATTGTGCATACTATCTGTTACAGACTTTTCATAGATTGTTTTGAAATTAAATGCTGATGACCAGGTATTAGTTTCTCTGGATTCATTGCTTCTGCATTCTGTGAAAATTATAAAGTATGTTTCTCATGAAAATAACAATGAAGAGAAATAAAATAGTAGCTTTAATTGTCTCTGTCTAAATAAAATGTAAATATTGTTAGATGGTGCACTATTAAGCTTCCCTTCAAGTAGTCAAATATTAGTCTCATTATAGAGGACATCTTGAAGGAAAGATTTGAAAAAGTCAAAAGAAAAGTTGTCGGATTAATATCAATTCTGATTGGGAGTCAGCAGCACCAAACAAAAGTCCGCTTTACATTTGCAACAATTTGAACTCTATCGCAATAGTCCATAGATATTGCCAGTGATGGAAACTATAAACATATTCCAAGTATTAAAGCTGCCCAAGAACCTTTCTGGTTAAACAGAGCAGGAATAATTATAAATGTGTTTGAAGAATACAGCTATGTGGCTCTTAGCAGTACAAACATTGGAAATGCATCCAGGAATGATGTATAGTGAAGGTATTTTAATCTTGATGAATGGGTGGTTAAGGAGTGGGAGATTTAGCACAGCAGGTCAGGCAGCATCTGAGCAGCAGGAGAGTCAGCATTGCGGGCATTAGCCTTTCATCAGGAATTTGCTGTCACAAACAAAATGGAAGCAAAGGCAGAATGAGGGACTTAATTATTGCATGTATGTGGGCACTTAGTGCCACAATTAAAGTCCTTAAAACAGGTTAGTGAAGTGTTTTCAAATAGTTTTTAACTTGTTTCCAAATTTATATTTGTGAAGCATGGATTTTCCAGTGCTTGGAAAACTGACCAAGGAAACAGAGGCAACAGTTCAAGTGAATATTTAAAACTTGTTATTGTCTGATCTGAATAAAGCTCAGTAAGGTGCCTCATTTCCCTCTGGTAAACATGTAGCAGAGTTCTTGTATATATTCACCCTTGCAGGTATTTAAAATTACATCAGGATGAGAGACAGCCAGACTTGGTTGACAGCAAATCAGAAGAGGAAGTCCATCATCATCATACAACCACGATGTAGTGAAATCAGAGAGAAGTGCCTAAAAACAAAGTCCATAAATGAAATGTGTTCAAGGAGAGATGAATAAGATAGTGGTCCACTGGGGGAAAGGGATATCAGAGAGAGGCGATGTGAGAATTGGCAGACATCACAGCAGATCTTCAAAATGTTCTCTCCAGCAAGCACTGAAGTTTTCAGGTCCTTGATGAGCTCACTTCCATGCTTAGTTCTCAACAAGGTGGGCCCTTGAATGCTTGAGGCATAAAAGTCTTGACAGCACTAAAGAAACTGTGCATATTCTTGGTGTCTACGAATGTATGTATCTCTTATTCTCACTCCACCCACTTTTTGCTCTTTGTTATAGATGTAATGCTGTGCCACTGTCATCAGCCTGTAAGACTGTTGCCTTTATCTTGAGCTATGGGTAAGTTTGCAGTCACTAAAGTTTGCAGTCACTTATGATGAATTAGGAACTGTACATTTAATCTTTTTGACCAAATCAATCACATTGTTTATTGGAGATATCAAAGACCTCTTCACAGGTGCTTGAACTTTAGGTTTGACCAAGCACCACGAGTGCATTGTGGTTCCTGGTGAAACCTGAAATACTGGACTGTGACCACTTTCCAAAGATTCGGATCCAAGTTGATTGCAACCAGAACTGAACATCTTCCATCAGTCCACGGCTATTGGCAACTTGATTTTGTTCACAAGAAACCCAGTGGACCATGAGAAATCAATACATTTGAGTTCAGACCCTTGATCCACATGGGAGTTCATATATAAAAAACAAGTCTGCAGATACTTTTTTTGTAAGCGTGACAGTGTGTCGGTGTTTTGGATTAAGGGGATATAATTTTAATTCTGAATTTCAGTTAGACGTTAACCAGTGTTTGCTATTTATTTAAAGACTAAAATTCACATTACAGTAAATTGATTATATGAGTTCATTACAGAAGCCTGTTGAAGATTTCTATCATTCTGCATAGCTGCACAATAAAGAAGCCATGGAATTTTTTTTTAGATTTAGATTTTAAGATTTAGGTTTTATTGACACGTGTTCTTAAGTACGGGGTGCAAGAGTGCAGTGAAAAGTGTAGAATGTTGCCACACAACACACATCTTAGGTGCAAAATACCTAAGTACAAGTACAAGATCCTTTATCCGAACATCCAAAAACTGAAGAACTCCGAAATCCAAAGGTTTTTTTGTGAAGTTTTTTTCTCATTAACAAGGTTGTTTGGCAAGCAAACAGTTAACCCAAGTCAACACCCACTCGATGTGTGTCACTCAGATGCAACTTCGGGGGCACGGCCAAGCACTGACAGGCCTGAGGTTTCTTAGTGAACACCCCCAAGTCGACACCCACTCGATGTGCGTCACTCAGATGTGACATGGGGGCGTGGCCAAGCACCGACAGGCCTGGAATTTCTCTGTGAATGCCCCCAAGTCGACATCCACTCCATGTGTGTCACTCTGATGCAATGTGGGTGGGGGGGGGGGGGGGGGGGGGGGGTGCCGCGTGTCCAAGCACATTCTTAGTTTGAAGTCTGCTTCTATGATAAGACTTTTTCAAAATTCACCATTAAACTGTTACATCCTCAAAACCAAAAAATTCCGAATTCCAAAAAGCAGCTGGTCCCATGTATTTCAGATAAAGGATCTTGTACCTGTACAAAATTTTAGTTATAGGAATAGAGAAATAAAGATATAAGTTAAAAAGTTCAGCAAACGTTGAATATTTTGTTGATAGAATCAATACATTCATATTAATGGTGAAACTGTTGGAATAGTGGTGCTCCCATCACAGTCATAGCATATAAAAATGCTCTTCTGAAATCAGTTGGGTCCAGTAATTTACAAGGAATAGTTCCTCGTTGAGATCTGGTTGAATGATGTCAGTGGCAAGTTGATCGTGTTTTTGACTTTGAACATGGGTCGTTCTGCTATAATGCAACCATTGTGTTCTTCTGCAACCTCGCACTTTAGAAAATTGTGTTATGGAAAACTGTCATTGAAAATTGCACAGCAGAAGATCACTAATAGAAAATCACTATACCCATTCAGCAGAAAGTTTATGTTATTCAAACAATGTGCACAATTCGTCAATCACATTATTGCCAATTCGTGTGACGAAACATTGTTCTTTCAGCCTGAGATGTTTCAGGCATGACTGGGGGTAACTTATGAGATTAGCAGCAGAGGGGGCAATGCAGGAAACATTTGAATGAACTTCTTAGATCTGGCAAGGTGAATCCCAAAGACAAACCCAGATGTCATGCCTCTTGGTCAGCGGTCCTAACAATGCAAAAGAGAAGGGCAACCTAAAGACAAACATACATAGCTGAGATATGAGACCAGCAACATTAATTACCATAAATGTAGTTCATATCCTTGGCACCACATTACAGTAGAATTGTGAACACTATATCTTATATGAATGAAAAACAGGGAGTGGTGAGACAGAGGCACTATGTTAAATTCCTTCACCATCTAAGTCCACCAGGAGAACAACACCAAGTAAGAGAGCATGTTTGAAGCAAGCTACAGGGTGTTTGAAGACAAAAAACAAGATTCTAACATACACAGAGTGAAAAGATCTCCAGATTTCAGGGTATGCATGGCAATTCTCATTGAACAATGACTATTAAAGCAAGTTCTCATGATCACCTCTTATGTCTCCTGAAGGGTCAGCTTCAAACAAGGAGGAATTGATGCACCAATATATTATAAAGGAATCAGAAAAAGAAGAATCATTACAGGCTGCACCATTACGTCTTTCTTGCTCACTCCACCCACCACCTTGGATACTCATCGCTCAGTACATCCTCGCATGCTCTTAAGAATGGTGGACCAGAATATAGTACACATCACTTCAGAGCAGAAAGAGGCAAAAAAGTCTGAGGGTAGTCCCCTCAGTGGGGGTCAGTTTAGCCCAGTTGGCTGGACAGTTGATTTGTTAAGCAGTTTGATGCCAACACTGTGGTTTCAATTCCTATCACCAGCTGAGGTTCCCGTGAAGGGTTCTCCTTCTCAACCTTTCCCTCACCATAGGTATAGTGGCCCTCAGGTTAAATCACCACCATCATCTCTTTCTAATGAGAGAGCAGCCCTATGGTCTGTTAAGACTATGGCAACACAACACTAAGTCCCCTCAGATGATGGAGGACAGGAGCCATTCCAAACAGCAGTGCATATATGAACCCAGGGAGTCACAAAACAGGTAGCTCCACTTGGGAGCCCATCTGTGGGATTCACCTTACCAGATGTAAGAAGTTGTTTCCTATAAAATGAGCCCCCCAGACATCAGAGTTATCTGAGGCACTGAAAGGTGACAAGATGCAACTAGAGTGCCCCACAACAACTCAATTCTTTAAGCATATAAACTTCTCTATTTAGAGATCAGCCACATTCATGGACAGCTAAATGCAGCATAACTGAAAATGGATGCAAAGCATTGTGCACCGAAATGCACACAACATATGCCACAGTCTGTGGTTTTGACCAGTTACTTTAGCAAATGGTACCATTAACATGAAGTGGATGTTAGCTGTTCTTCAGTTAATGATCCCCTCGAGTGATTTAGCAATAGATGGTAATAAGACCATTCTTTACAGGGCTTCATCATCATTATCTACTTTCATGATCCCTTGAAGGAGGAAGCATCTGCTTTTGGAGGTGTCTACTAAACCTTCTGCTTAAGGGAATCACCTTCATTGCTTTCCTTCCCCTTATTCCTCAGCCATGCAGCATTTTGCCCAGGATCTGCCTCTGCATCTGGCCTTCATCGTTAGGTGATTCTACCTTGGAACTGCTTCACTCCATTTCCTGTTATGTCCCTCCTTCCAAGTGGAACTGGAGTCTTGCTGAAACCCCACTGTGAGGTCCCAATATGTAAAAGGACCCACACACAAAATAACCTTGTTGAGAGTGAAGAGACATTACAGATAATTATCCTGATACTGTGTAACATCTCTGAGCCTTCCCTGTTCAATTGTGCCTTGTGCTGCTGTTCTGCCCCTCATTTGTTACAGACATAACTTTCTTCCTCCTAGTTGTCGTTGGAATTCTGCATGGACTCCGTGTCATAAAAATACAATTTTAATAGGCTCATAATGAGCTGATAACAAGCTTAAGATGAGCCTTAACTAACAATTGATTCACTTTTTTAAGTCATAATATTTAGATCAGGAAATGGGTACACTAAACCAAGGAGTGGGCTTAAGCAACTGCTCATCTTCAATTTACCCTTGTATTTAAGTAGGAAACCCACCCCCTATTTGACCATCAGTTTCCAATCTCTTTATTGCTTGCTTTATTGCAAAATATTTTAAACATTCAATGTTTTAAAAATCAGAGTGGAACAATAAAAGTTTTAAATCCTAAATGTTAACTTTCTACACCAAATGTAGGATTTCTTCACAGGTCATACTGAATATAGTCATACAAACTTGCTAACCTGAGATTCTTTGTGGAGTGTACATCGATTCCTCTCTTTCTGTTTCTGATTCATCAACTTCCATTGGTACTTCTTGTTCTCCTTTATTGAATGATACCCTCTTGGCAAACACAGGAGATGCATAATGTGAAACATCTTTGCCTATCAAATAGTCATGATCTTTATGACTTAAAGCTGTTTTCTCATGTGGAAAAACAACATGTTGTAAATTGTTGGGCATTGGACACATGCTTATATTATTAATTTGATCAAGTCCATCTGGCAACTCATCCAAACGTTTTGTGTCATTGGTTATTTCAATTTTATTTTCTCCAGTCACTCCATCAGGTACGTCTGATTCTCTACTGATTTCGTGAAACAGACAAAGCTCCTCCAGTACAGCATTAAACTGCTCCTTCATTTCAAAATTTGAAATATCATTCTTTAAATGTATAAACTGTTTCTTCGGTTGTCTCACTTCAATGTTAAGCATTACTGATCCAGTATTAGAATTAATTTGTTCAAAATAATCATTTGTTCCAAGAGGAATTGTTTTGCCACAATTCTGCTTTTCGTGATCTAAAGAGACTGGTGAGATTAAGCAAGTAGAAATCTCATTATCATTAGATTCCTTCATATAAGAATTCATTGATTTTATCGGACAAGGTAAATGACCTTGAGTTACTGTTATGGAATTATCTTGCTCAAATTGTTGCTCGGAATGAGTAATTTTCAGTGCAAGAGGTTTCTTATCTTCTTTTTTCTTATGTTTATATACAGCAAGGACACCATTCGTAAGGAGTGGATCTACACTCAGCCTAGCCAATGTATTAGCTTTTTCACTGGCTTTCTGCTTTTGTCCTTTATGATCCATTTCAAGCAATCCTGGATTTGCACAAAAAAACGTATCTAAAGGTAACATTGACTCCTCCTTATGAGTATCATACAATGATGCCATATCATTTTGAATAGCACAGGACAATTGCTTATTTTCTCCCATGATTTCACACACAGTGGATTGTGTGTCGACTTGCTTCAATTGATCTGCTGTTGGAGCCATTTTACAATCCACAACGAGTGGCTGAGAAGTTTGAACATAGCATAAATTGTTTTCTTCCTTATTTTGCAACATATCAGGTAATCTTAAATAAGAATATTCTTTTTGATATTTTTCAATGGCAATTACACTCTTCGACTCGTCAGAATTATTCATGTCACTTTGATGATCTTTGACCAGACTGGATGTGAAGCTTGACAGTTGAGGTAACAAGATCTTGTTTAATTTGTTGTTATCATTATAATAAATTAACTGTTTTGTTAAGTTCCCATTTTTATTATACATTTCCTTGTCACTGCAATTAAAATCTGTAAGTGTAATAGTTTCTACTTCTTCAATATCAGTATCGAGGGTAATCTTTTCAAAATTGTCAAAAGCAGATCCATCTGATGAAGTGGTTTCGCAAAAGCTTTTAATTGTTATCTCTGGCTGTTTACTTTTTCCTTCTTTTCCTACTGTAACTGCTTCTTTACTGCTTTCAATTTTTAATACAACCTTTTCTTTCACAGTAGTATCAGTATTAAATGTAACAGCAGCTGGTTTATTGCTACTGCATCCTGCCTGCACTTCTTTCAGTTCACAGTGTGTTGAGCTATTAATGGTGCTATTCAAACCTGAACAGTCTTTCAGCGAATTACAAATATTGGAATAATGTACTGTTTTATCAGTACACTTAATCTGAGCCATATGCCTATTGATTGCCTCAGACTGATGAGTTTCATGAAATACATTGACTACATGTATAGGTACATCATTTCTGCCATTTATAAAACAACTAGGATCATTCACAGGTTCATCACAATTTTCTGACAAGTCACTTATAGTACCATCCTCAATCATTTCAGATTTGATGAATTTTTGAATATTTGCATATGTTGAAGCATGAGTTCTGTTTTCTTCAACATTACCCTCAGCATTTAATACAGGCCTACCCTCACGTTCTTTCAGTATTTCATTATCATGACTAAACAGTGAAGTATTTACAGGGCTATGAAATGTCACAGCATCTTTGTTTGAATTGTTGAAAGAAGATTGTGCTAGTCTGTATGAATAATCAGAATGAAATATATGTGTATGTTTGGTATCATAATGTGGAAATACATGTAACATATTTATTTTTACATAAGGATCATTATCTGAGTTTCTAATATAATCACAGCCACTTGCGTATTTCTGCAGATGCCCCATTTCTCTTTTGGAAATGTGACTTCTTCCAGTTTTTGTATAACTAAGCAAAGCTGTTTTTTGTCTGTCTAAATTTCCTGTAAAAACAATTTCAGTCTCTTCTGAACTATTCTTAGCACTAAACCTAACAGTAGGGGAGATGTTATGTTCATCCAGTAGCTTATTTTGATGATATATTAATATATTTGCAGTGCACATCAATGAGGTGTTATCTTTTAACAAGCTGCAAACACTAGAAAATTGTATTGTTTCAGTCACGTGCCTAATTGCAGATTCTTTCTCACCATCATCCTCTAACGAAGGGACTGGGTGTAACATATTGACTGGTACAGTACCCACAATTTTGCGAGTGCTTTTAAGCCACTCAGGGTTGATCAGACATTTAAAGTGGTATTTTGCTTTATTTTCTGAAGAAGTATTTACTTCAGCATCCTGACTCACATCACAAGCACCTGATGTTTGAACACTTCCATTTTCTGAAATGCCAGCTGTGTTCTCATTGTCAATGCTATTCTCATTTCTAACTGAAACATTGAATATTTTATTGCAGTTATGCTCATTCAATGCTTCTTTTCTTTGACTGAAATGTGCAGCAGTTTGAGGCAAACTCAATACTGAATGCTTTCCTGCACCAAAAATGGAAGATTGGGTTAATTGGTCTGACCATTCTGACTGTGAGTCATGAGCATTGTCAGTATCAAAGTGAGAAATTCCATATATACTTAGTTCTTTGTGATCATTACTACTTGTGTATTTCACACAATTTGATCTACTCGCATATTTTTGCTGACATGGTCCTTCTCTTCTAGAAATGTTCACTTCGGTCTTTTTCACACTTTCCAAGAATGTCTTTTTGTTTACATTCTCTGAAGAAACAATGGTTTCTTCTGTATCATTCTCACTTTTAAGTACAGTATTTGTACTAGCTTGTTGTTCACACATTGATATACTGGCAGTGCAACTCAACAAGTTATCGTCTGTAAAACTGCAAACTTTACTCCCACATGCAGTTTTGGAACTCTGTCCTTTGTCACTCTGCAAACACAACGTTGTTTGTAATACATTGGCTGTTGCACTGTGAATTTCACTGTCAGCACCTTTGAGGTAATTAGGACTAGCTACATAGTTAAGCTGGTATTCTGCTTCTTGTAATGAAAAGTTATTCACTTCAGAGTTTTTAATCAAATTATATGCAACTGGCCTTTGAACACTTACATTTTCTGGAACTAAAATTTTGATCTCATCTTTTGTCTTATTCTCTGCATTGCATTTCCCTCTGCTAGAATGATGTTCTCCGAAAATGTCAGGCTTCTGACCAAGTAGCAATGCACTTGTATTGGTTTTCCACTGTAAACTTTCATTCACTGAACCACTAGAAGTAGAAAATTGTCCTAATTTATTTGTACAATCACTCCACATCCTATTGTCAGTACCCCAGCAATGATCTGCCCTTTCCGCATGAAAGTCATCATCTTCATCTTTCACAAAATGAGGGTTACTCAGATATTTCAGCTGGTTATCAGCTTCACTTTCAATCCTGATGTCATTTTCTGGAGGCTGTGCTACATTAGAGTCTGATTGTTGTCTGTCTGTGATCTCTGAAATTACTTTGGTTACTCCAGAACCATCCATGGCACTATTTTTACCACTGAATGTAGAAGCAGGAATATCTGTAACATTACTGTCTTCATTATGTGAGATGCCATTCTTATCACTGTCTATACAAGAGACCGTCAAATTTTCAGACCTTTCATTTGCAGAAATTATCTCTAACTTTTTATCAAATGCTTCATTAGAATTTATCAGAAGACATCTAGATCGACATTCGTGACTACTTGAATGTATTGCATCCTGAGAAGTCAAATTTACCATTGGGCCTGCTGAGAAGTCATCAGTTTCAACATAACTATGACTGCACGAATCATGCATTGTGTCACCAACTAACCCACAATTTTTTTCTAAGTATTTTTCTTTAGTCAATGACATAGCTTCCAACATTTCTGACTTCCTCTCTTTTAGAGAATGACCAAGATCTTCATTTTGACTTGAACTATTAGTTTCATAGGAATATCTGTGTTTAATATTCGAAATTTCTGGTAGCCTTTGCATTAACTCTGCTTGTTTTTTGTCAGATAATTGCAACTGAACTATCAAAGCTACTTCTTCAGCTGACTTTTTATTCAAAAATTGATCATTTCTATCAGGATTTTTAGAAATATCTTCACACTTTGATTCAGTCAATTCTTTGAAGACATCTACATTGCCACATTTGACATTTAAAATCCTATTTGTTTCAATAAATTTGTTGATATGCACAGGGATGTCTGTCTCCTGTAACTCATCAGCAGTTACACAAGTAACTTCATTATTATGAAATTGAATTCTAGTGGATTCCACATTAATAGCACCATCTCTATCTCCATGGTAATGCATGTTGACTGGTGCAGTTTTATCATTCTTGTTTATTTCTGAAATCATTTCAATGAAAAGTCTGGAGCTATTTTCAGGACAGGCACATTTTAAAGGTACAATTACTATTTTCTGAGCATCTGTTTCATTCACAGTCGTATTTGAAGTAGAACAATTAACTGGACATGAACTTTGTACAATATCAACTGGTTGTGTACCACTACCCGAATCACGAACAGGTATATGTGTCTGATTAAATATCCCTGTGCCTTTCTGAATCTCACTGTTCTTTATTTCAAGTGAAGCTCCCAAAACTGACACTATATGACCCACAGATGGATTTTTGGTACATGCAATTGATACAGAATTAAAACCTGGTTCTTGTTTGCTTTCTATTCCTTCATGTTTTTTGTAGATTATTCTGCCTCTTTCACCCTGTGTTCCATCTAAATTTACAGATTTGATGCACATCTCATCTGCCTCATTTTCTTCTGATTTAACTGATTCACAAGCCATCACTATTTTATGCAAAACCTGTTCATGCTTCATTTTTGTACTGTTTACTGTTTCATTATCACTGATATCAACTTTATAGCCAAACAACAGCATGTCCGTTTTAGGACCCTCATTGTCAGCAACATCTGGAATTAGTACATCGTCAGAACTGGTATGTTTCCGTTTTTCAATGTTGGTTTTCATTTGCAAAGGGGCAATAAAGTCTGTTATCCCTGAACTGTGATCACCACAATTTGTAGGATAATTTCCAAATCCATTTTTGTTATCCGTTTGTCTTTCCAGTTCAATACTACTATTGATAACACTGTTTCTCCCATCTATAGCTTTTATTTCTGTATCTGACTCAATGTGACACCTTTCTTGTTGTGCAAATTCATTTGTATGCTTTAATAAATCTGTACTAATTGCACTGGACAGATTTTTATCAATCCGTTCTTCAACTGTCTCGCAGGGTCCACAGAAAAGTTTTGGTCGCTTTGAGGCTGGATGTTCAATGTCATTGTCAGAAACCTTGTTTTGTACATTAATATCCTCCATTTGAAGAACTTTCAATAGAAAACTCAGTTATGGAATAAGCTAAACTGAAAAGCAGAAGACATGGTTTAGCATTGTAAATGAAATGTTACAGTTATAAAGAAGTTATATTATTCTTTACATTCCATAATCATCAACAAAATATATAATATGTAGTATGTTAAACATACAGTTCCCGTAATTCACACCAGTCCCATTTATCCTGCGCAACCACTTAAATAGAGCAATAGTGTAACTCCTGATACTGATTGGCCAGCACATTCATCTGTGGCTTATATAATGTTCATTTATGCATAAATTCTTTCTCCAACCATTAACCCTAGTGTCTGCCCATTAGGCAAGTACCAGCCCAGATTTACACGTGCATGACTGGTGACATCAATTGCTCATTATGTCCTGACTGCAACAGGTTCACTCCCTCCGCCACCTCAAGCCCTCGTTGTGCTGTTGTCTGTAGCCACTAAGTTACAGTTTATTGTGCTCTGTCTTGTCCCCACAGTTATTGCCATTTATGCACCATCTTACTTAGTTACAAGTCCATCTGGAAATAATATTCATTATGTCTCCTGTCCCTAGATTCAGGTTATTGGTCTCCCTGGGAGTCTGATGACCAGTTATTTCAGGGTATCATAGATTATTTCAATTCTGAAACATTCACAAATTCAGTGTCTTTCACATCACCAAAGTAGCAGAGCATTCTTCCAGCTCACAATCAGCTTTGGAAAAAGGGACTAATATAGGGAGATTTGCTAGAGCAGCTTGGGAGGATTTCAACAAGTAAGGTGGGGGGGCTGGGACTCAGGGAGATACTGAGGAAGGAGATCAATCTGAGGCTGGTACAGTTGAGAAAAGAAGTGAGTTAAACAGTCAGGGCAGGTAGGGACAAAGCAGAGAACAAGGTAGGACTGATAAATTAAACTGCATTTATTTTAATGCAAGAGGCCTAACTGAGAAGGCAGATGAACTCAGGGCATGAATAGGAACATGGAACTGGGATATCATAGCAATTACTGAAACGTGGCTCAGGGATGGATAGGACTGGCAGTTAATGTTCCAGGATACAAATGCTACAGGAAGGACAGAAAGAGAGACAAAAGAGGAGGAGGAAGAAGGGCATTTTTGATAAGGGATGGCATTACAGATGTTCTGAGGTAGAATATCCCAGAAATACATCCAGGGAAGTTATCTGGGTGGAACTGAGCAATAAGAAAGGGATAATCACCTTATTGGGATTGTATATTGGACCCCCAAAATATCAGTGGGAAATTGAGAAATCAGTTATGGTAGGGGATTTTAACTTTCCAAACATAGATTAGGACTGCCATAGTGTTAAGGGTTTAGATGGAGAGGAATTTGTTAAGTGTGTACAGGAAAATTTTCTGATTCAATATGCAGATGTACCTACTAGAGAAGGTGCAAAACTTGACCTACTCTTGGGAAATAAGGTAGGGCAGGTTACTGAGGTGTCAGTGGGGGAGCACTTTGGGGCCAGCAACCAGAATTCTATTAGTTTTAAAATAGTGATGGAAAAGGATAGCCAGATCTAAAAGTTGAAGTTCTAAATTGGAGGAAGGCTAATTTTGATGGTATCAGGCAAGAACTCTCAAAAGCTGACTGGAAGCAGATGTTTGCAGTAAAGGGACGGCTGGAAAATGGGAAGCCTTCAGAAATGAGATAACGAGAGTCCAGAGACAGTATATTCCAGTGAGGGTGAAAGGCTGGTAGGTGTAGGGAATGCTGGATGACTAGAGAAATTGAGTGTTTGGTTAAGAAAAAGAAGGAAGCATATGTCAGGTGTAGACAGGAGAGATCAAGTGAATCCTTAGAAAAGTATAAAGGCAGTATGAATATATTTAAGAGGGAATCAGGAGGGCAAAAAGGGGACATGTGAAAACTTTGGCAAATTGGGTTAAGGAGAATCCAAACGGTTTTTACAAATATATTAAGGACAAAAGGGTAACTAGGGAAAGAATAAGGCCCCTCAAAGATCAGCAAGATAGCCTTTGTGTGATACCGCATGAGATGGGATAGATACTACACGGGTATTTTGCATTAGTGTTTACTGTGGAAAAGAACATGGACGATATAGAATGTAGGGAAATAGATGGTGACATCTTGAAAAGTGCTGGATGTCTTGAAATGCATAAAAGTGGATAAATCCTCAGGACAAGATCAGGTGTACTCTGTGGGAAGCTAGGGAAGTGATTGCTGGGCCTCTTGCTGAGATATTTGTATCATAGATAGTCACAGGTGAGGTGGTAGAAGACTGGAGGTTGGCTGATGTGTTGCCACTATTTAAGAAATGTGGTAAGGACTGGCCTGGGAACTATAGACTGGTGAGCCTTATGTCGATGGTGGGCTGGTTGTTGGAGGAAATCTCGAGGGACAGGATGTACATGTATTTGGAAAGGCAAGGATTGATTAGGGACAGTCAGCTTGCCTTTGTGCATGGGAAATCAAGTCTCACAAACTTGATTGAGTTTTTTGAAGTAACAAAGAGGATTGATAAGGGCAAAGTGTTGGATGTGATCTTTATGGACTTCAGTAAGGCTTTTGACAAGGTTCCCCATGGGAGACTGGTTAGCAAGATTAGATCTCATGGATTACAGGGAGATCTAGCCATTTGGATACAGGAGAAAGTGAGGTCTGCAGATGCTGGAGATCAGAGCTGGAAATGTGTTGCTGGAAAAGTGCAGCAGGTCAGGCAGCATCCAGGGAACAGGAGAATCGACGTTTCGGGCATAAGCCCTTCTTCAGGAATCCTGAAGAAGGGCTTATGCCCGAAACGTCGATTCTCCTGTTCCCTGGATGCTGCCTGACCTGCTGCGCTTTTCCAGCAACACATTTCCAGCTCCATTTGGATACAGAACTGGCTGAAAGGTAGAAGACAGAGGGTGGTGGGGAAGGGATGTTTTTCAGATAGGAGGCCTGTGACCAGTGGAGTGCCACAAGGATTAGTGTTGGGTCCACTACTTTTTGTCATTTATATAAATGATTTGGATATGAACCTAGGAGGTATAGTTAGTAAGTTTGCAGATGAGGTGTAGTGGACAGTGAAGAAGGTTATCTCAGATTACAACAAGATCTTGATCAGATGGGCCAATGGGCTGAGTGTCAGATGGAGTTTAATGAAGATAAATGCAAGGTGCTGCATTTTGGGAAAGCAAATCTTAGCAGGACCTATACACTTAATGGCAGTAATGTTGCTGAACAAAGAGACCTTGGAGTCCAGGTTCATAGAGTTGCAGATAGATAGGATAATGAAGAAGGCATTTAGTATGCTTTCCTTTATTTGTAAGAGTATTGAGTACAGGAGTTGGAGGTCATGCTACACTTCTAACAGGACATTGGTTAGGCCACTTTTGGAATATTGCATGCAATTCTGGTCTCCTTCCTATCAGAAAGCTGTTGTGAAACTTGAAAGGGCTCAGAAAAGATTTACAAGGATGTTGCCAGCGTTGAAGGATTTGAGCTAGAGGAAGAGGTTGAATAGGCTGGGGCTGTTTTTCCTGGAGCGTCAGAGGACAAAGGGTGACTTTTTGGAGGTTTAAAAATCATGAGGGACATGGATAGGGTAAATAGATAAGATCTTTTTCCTGGGGTCGGGGAGTCCAGAACTGGAGGGCATAGGTTTAGGGTGAGAGGGGAAAGACATAGAAGAGACTTAAGGGGCAACTTTTTCACACAGCGGGTGGTGCATGTATGGAATGGGCTACCAGAGGAAGTGGTGGAGGCCGGTACAATTCCAACATTTAAAAGACATCTGGATGGGTATATGAATAGAAAGAGTTTGGAGGGATATGTGCCGGGTGCTGGCAAGTGGAACTGGATTAGGGTGGGATATCTGGTCGGCATGGACGAATTGGACCAAAGGGTCAATTTCTGTGCTGTACTTCTCTATGACTCTAATTAAACAGCTAAATGCAGAAGAGGTTCCTTAAATATTTGCATCCTCGATTATTGGCAGCAAAAGACAAGGCTGAAGCACTTATAACCCATCCTATCCATATCAGCCTCCTCTTGATGCCTCCACCATCATAACTGTCAGTTCCAGTCAATTTAATTCCATCCTCATGATATCAAGTGACATGTGAAAGTGCTGAACAGTGTAAAAGCCATGGAGGCTTCTAACAGTCTGGCAATAGCACTGAATATATGTGCTCCAGAACTAACCATGCCCGTAGCCAAGCTGTTCTAGTATAGCTACAAGATCTGCATTTACCTTATAATACATTTAACAGATGTGGCCTGTCTACAAAACGTAGGACAAACCCAAAACAGCTATCTATGGCTCCATCAATTACTCTTGATCTTCTGCAAAGTGATAGAAGGTGTTGTCGAACGCTATCAAGTGGCTCTTATGCAGTAGTAACTTACTCACTGATGACCAGGTTGACTTCTGCCAGTTCCTAATCTCATTAAAGCCTTGGTCCAAATACAGACAAAAGATCAAATTCAAGAAATCATGTGAGACTGATGGTCTTTGACATAAAATCAACATTTGGCTGTGCATGATATTAACCAGCAAAATGAAGTCTCCGTGAATCAGGTAAACCTCCCTACTGGTTAGAGGTTCGACTTGTCCTCCAATTAGTACAGCTCCAGGTCAACTCTGTGAGAGTTCAACAGGGTAGTGACCAAAGACTACGATTACAACAGTTTCACCAATGCCTTCTTCTGTCATAGGATCAGATGTTGAATGATTGTTGAAGATTGTACAATATTCAGTACCATTCACAACTCATCAGATACTGTTGCAGTCTCTGGCCACATGCACCAAGGCGTGGATATCATTCAGGTTTGGGCTGAGAAGTGGTAAATAAAACATCTGTGGAATATAAGTGTCAGGCAGTTATCATCTCCAACAAAAACAAACCTCACTATCTCCTCTTGATTTCAATGTCATTATCATCACTGAATCATAGAATCCCTATTGTGTGGAAAGAGGCGATTCTGCCCATCAAGTCTGCATCGTATCTCAGAACAGTATCCCACTCATTCTCAGCATTCACCCCCACATTTTCCCATGGCTGACCTACCTAACCTGCACATCCCTGGCCGCTGCAGGGCAATTTTACCATGACCAATCCATCTAACCTGCACACCTTTGGAATGTGGGGGAAACAGGAGTACCCAGAGGAAACCCACACAGATATGGGGAGAATGAACAAACTCCACACAAACAGTTACCCAAGGCTGAAATCAAACTCAGGTTCCAGGCACCATGAGACAGCAGTGCTAACCACTGACCTAATGGGCAGCCCAGCTAAATGGTAAGTAAATTCCTCACTATCAACATCCTGGAGGGTTACAATTAACCAGAAGCTGAAATGGACCAGCCATAAATTGTGGCAACGAGAGCAAGTGAGTGGCTGGGAATTTTGTGATGGGTAACTTACTTCCTGACTCCCTAAAGTCTCCCTCCATCTACAGGGAATACGTCAAGATTGTGACAGAACACTCTCAGAAAGAAATCTCACCACCATCTTTTGTCAGCATAACTTAGAACTTATAATAATCTGTAACCTTGTAAGCACAGCGTACTGACTGCCATTCAGTATGATGTTCTGTGCAATGCATCCTGAGTTGACAAATGTGATATCCATGTTACATATTACAACAATAGCAAAGTCCTGAATTTTAGATTACAGGCTTAAATCAAAGTGCATGAAGTTTGTGACTTTCTTTTCAAAGGTTATGGTTATATGTGCTCAATAAATCTGTAAGTTAGTTCGCTGAGCTTGAAGGTCAAATGCTCTTTGTGGAGTTGCCCTTGACCCACTCGAGTCATCATTGAGAAGGTATATGATGTGTAGGTTGTCCTAATTATGAGGAAAGGTGAGTGAGCTGGTGGTGTCTGAGCTGCTGGATGTTCAAAGTCCCCTATTGCCTGAAGTATGAACCATGACAGATGTGTGACGTGCAATATGGGTAGGTGCAGTGGCATCAGAAACACTCATTGGGCATGAGGCATGTAATGGAAATGTCTGTCACCCAAGTGAGTGTGTCCATGGCAGGTTTACTATGGTAAGACAAAGTCATAAGATCAGGAAGGATTTAGTTGATGGTAGCACAAACGTTAGCAGACAACAACAGATCATTTATCCTCTTGTGGTATTGCATCTTATCATACTTCTGGGTCGTTTCCATGCAAACCAGTTCAGCTAACTCCACCTGGATTGCCTTCAGCAGGTAGGATGGCCTGACATTGCCATTCATGGGGAACACGTATACCTTGGAAAAGCAAGTCAGAAGGGTTGTGTCTCATTTTGGGTGTAGTCTTTTGCTTCTGCTCTACCATTTCTATGATTGGCTGGTGGCTAAGGCAAAATTCTCAAAGAGTCTTAGCTTCGAGAGAGTGAAGTGCTCTCCAGATAAGCCCTTGAAAGGCTTATGCCCGAAACATCGATTCTCCTGCTCCTTGGATGCTGCCTGACCTGCTGTGCTTTTCCAGCAACACATTTTTCAGCTCTGATCTCCAGCATCTGCAGTCCTCACTTTCTCCTCCTTCATTGACTGACGTACAAGAACACCTGGATCTCACTGTACTTCCCTTTTACTGAACTTGACTCCATTTAAATAGCAATCTGCCTTCCTATTCTTGCCACCAAAGTCGATAACCACACATTTATCCACATTAAACTGCATGTGCCATGCATCCGTCCACTCACCTAGCCTGTCCAAGTCACCCTGTATTCTCATAACATCCTCCTCACATTTCACCCTGCCATCCAGCTTTGTATCATCAACAAATTTGCTAATATTACTTTTAATGCCTTCATCTATATCATTGATGTATATTGTAAACAGCTGCGGTCCCAGCACCGAACCTTGTGGTACCCCACTGGTCACTGCCCTATTACGAAAAGGACCCATTTATCACTACGTTTTGCTTCCTGTCAGTCAGCCAATTTTCAATCGAAGTCAGTAACCTTGCCCCCAATACTGTGTGCCCTAATGTTGCTCACTAATCTCCTATGTGGGATCTTATCAAAGGCTTTCTGAAAGTCTAGGTACACTACATCCACTGGCTCTCCTTTTCCCATCTTCATAGTTACATCCTCAAAAAATTCCAGAAGATTAGTCAAGCACGATCTTCCCTTCGCATATCCATGCTGACTCTGACCTATCCTGTTACTGCTATCCAAATGAGTCGTAATTTCATCTTTTATAATTGACTCCAGCATCTTTCCCACCTCTTAATAATGGCACTTGGAAGTTGGAGTGCAACAGGTCACAATGGAGGCCAGAACAATCTGTCTGCTGACCTACAGATTTGGTACTTTACTTACATACGCATATGTTATGAGTTTTAAAGAATGTAATTATATGAGAAAACTCAACACGTCTGAACAGAAGTCCCTCCACTTTTCAGACCCACCATGATATCTAACCTCAGACATTCTTAAATGTTTGGTCACAGCAAGATCAGCTGCCTTCTTCCTTGTATCTAGATGCTCAAGTATTGCTGGGGCAAAATCCTGGAACTCCCTTCCTAACAGTATTTGAGTGTACCCATACCAAATGGACTGCAACAGTTCAAGAAGGGAGCTCACCACCACAACCTTTTCGAAGATAACTAGGAATATGCAATAATTACTGGCCCAGCCCCCGAATGCTACATCCCTTGAGTGAATAAAAGTAAAACTTGCACCTTACTTTCAAAATATTTTGACATAGAGCTTCTGTCTCCATGATAACCTTCTGTCACATAGGATTGTTTCCAGGCTGATTTTGTAAGAGATCATATCTGTTTCACACACAGCCATCTTATAAAGTCCAGCAATCATAATATAGCCTGCCTGAATAGACAAGTGGATACCTTGAGGGTCTCACTGAACAGTTTCAACATCGTCCCTAATACATAGGAGAACATTGCACAGGATCATCTGCATGATGCAGTTTCTTCAGCAAAGGCATCCCCTCCCAGGTACACATCAGAGTGAAATGATCAGCAGAAAACATGAGTATTGCAAGTCCAACACTGCAAACATCACGTGTGTTTAAAAAGGATTGATTAGTCATCTTTGACCACATTGCACTTGAAAATGTAACTCAATACATTCTGATTGATGTCAGGGTAATTTTTAAGTACAAAGTACATTACAACAACTTACAATCCCCTGAACACCACATTAGCAGTTACCAGATCCAGGAGAAAGTAGGAAATGAAGCTAAAACTGATGAACCGTATGTTCAAAATTTAACAAGTGAGGAGGAATATGTGGAGATGACATGAAAGGAACAGGAAAGAGTTTGTCAAGTTTAGTGCCTACAAGGAAAATCCATCCCACAGGCATGGGTTTGATATCTTATTGAGTCTGTCTTCAGAAAAGAGTTAATACAGAAAAGAATTGCAATCTTTAAGATCCAACAATTCTGCTGTAAGTAATTTTCAGCAGTTAGAGAATGTGAAACAATTTATCTCTGATATCACTACATCCCTATCTATGCAAGGGATTCTGGATATGTAGTGCTATGTATTGAGTAACAGTTTCACAACTATTTGCACAGCCCCGAAGTATAAGGAAATCATGTTTAGAACAAGTCAGTCAAAAATGGCTTGAGAACAGTAATTGCAACTTTTATTGAGATGGGAAACATCATAATGACTTGTATTATGGACAGCATTGGTCACCCAGAACTGAAAACGAGGCAGGTAAAGAGGCCAATGAAGCAACTTTTTTTCACATTTGTCACTTACTCTTGCATTGCAGCCACATCTCTCAAAGGGTTAATTAAGTAGCAAATAGTGGCAACCACTGTGTCATTGGACGTTGTTTCAGCTGTTACAGGGGCAACATATAAAAGAGTGATTCATGGACAAAATCATTGCAACAGGAGTGCACCTCCCAAGCACAAAACTACTGTCTCGTAAGTTTTTTTAAAAAGCCATGGTTGCTATAGTTCCGATTTTACTTTCGGTTGGAATAAAACTAAGTCACCTCTTCCACACAGAATGGAGTTTATTATAATTAGTCATTTTAGTTTAATTATATGATGGCAACTACTAATGTGTCTCTTAATGTTCAAGGCCTGGAATGACCTGATTTGCTTTATGCAGCAAGGCACCCTGGTAAAATGTGTGAAAACAATTTCAGAGCTTAATAGAATTTTCTATTTATGGCTCTTGATCAATTTGGACAGTAGCAATCATGATTTGTAAGAAGTTATTATTGTAAGTTAAGGAGAAACTTATATACCTTGCTCAAATCTTTATCAAATATTGACTTAACACCTGTTATTCTGAGGTTTTGTGTTTTGGTCCATTGATTATGTCCCACTCAGTACTGAAACTGATAAATTCAAATGAGATCTAAGTAGTTTAGTAGTCAATCTTTCTTTCAGTTCAGCTCTTTCTTCATATATGACATTGCAGTTGTAATAATGTTTTGTGGTATAAATATAAGGTGTCATTCAGATTACGTGTTCCTTTCTACTCTCACAAATCTTATTTTGGAATTGTTTCCCCATTCATGAAAATATTGAGTTCTTCCCTAGGCCTTGCTCTCATTGTTCTTTTTCTGGTCTTCCAACAAGTTCAAGCAGATTTTCTCTCCTGGCTACTTTATCTCAGGACCCCTTTATAGGTTTTGTGGGGCACAACAATACTTTGGGCATTCTGCCTTCCTTCTTGTGGGAAACTGTATGCCACAACGATCTAGGTCCTCATGACCCAGCATTTCCAACAGTTTATGATTATGATAAAGCCAGAAGGCCAAATGTGGTTTGATGACAAGTGCAGAAGAACATGCTATGAAGAACATTCTTCCATGAGATGTAGCATTGCTCGTAAGGCCAGCATTTGTTCCTACTTGCAATCTGCCTTTGACAGCAGATAAGAATCAAACATTTTGCTGTGAGTCTGATGTCACATGCAGGTCAGGACAGTACCACAGGTTACTCAGTCATTAATCAATCAGAACGATTTTTACAACAAGCAATAATACTTTCAGAGTTACCCCAAACTGAGACCAGTTCTCATTCCAGATTTATTGATTTAATATAAATTCCACCTGCTGCCACGCCAAGATGTGTACCTACGTCCCCAGAGCATAGCCTGTATTACTAACCCAACAATATTACTTCTATGCTATAAACTCTTGCTGCATTGAGCATACCAAAAAAAAAGCCCAGCCTGGTGAAACTACAACACAGGACTACATACAAGCTAGGCAGCAGAACTGGAGTGGTAAAGAAAGTGCTACACAATCCCATAACCAACAATCAGATCAAAGCTCTGTACTCCTGCCCAATGCTGTCATGGATAGTGATGATAACTGAATGATAGGAGAAAGCATGATGCAATAATACACAGTTTTGTGAGACCTCCAACTGGATACAAAAATAAATGTAGTTTCTAATCCATCATAAGGGATGAATTCTGATTCTGTAAGGTGGTACCAAATTGTGCTGGACATCCAAGTCTCTGGAGGACTTTCTAAAGGGCTTTAGAGTTGATGGAGTCAAAGGACTTTGACAGATCAATACAGATCATTGAGGTTATCTTTGCACGATTCTAAATAGTTTTCTTGGATTTGTCAAACAACAAAGATCACCGTCTGTTATCCTCCTGGATCGCTGGAAATCACAATGTCACTGGAAAGATATTTCCACAATTAGGCAGAGGAGGCAATGCAGAGAGATTCATGTGAGAATTTTCCCCACAGTGACCAGAAAAAAGATGCCTCAAGGTTGCTACAGTGTGACTGGGCCAACTATGTTTACTATCTAGTTCATCTTACTCATGGAACAGATTTATCTCCACAAGTGGTCATGATTGGCTTGATGGGAAGCTTGAGTAAAGACCAAGGCTGACTTATAATATGCTGATGACTATATAATTGTGGCCCACACTGCACTTAACATTAAGATGATCTTTATCCTTTTCAACTCTGCATAATAGACAATAGACAATAGGTGCAGGAGTAGGCCATTCAGCCCTTCGAGCCTGCACCGCCATTTAATATGAACATGGCTGATCATCCTTAATCAGTATCCTGTTCCTGCCTTATCTCCATAACCCTTGATTCCACTATCCTTGAGAGCTCTATCCAACTCTTTCTTAAATGAATCCAGAGACTGGGCCTCCAATGCCCTCTGGGGAAGAACATTCCACACAGCTACCACTCTCTGGGTGAAGAAGTTTCTCCTCATCTCTGTCCTAAATGGTCTACCCCATATTTTTAAGCTGTGTCCTCTGGTTCGGCACTCACCCATCAGTGGAAACATGCTTCCTGCTGCCAGAGTGTCCAATCCTTTCATAATCTTTTTTGTCTCAATCAGATCCCCTCTCAGTCTTCTAAACTCAAGGGTATACAAGCCCAGTCGCTTCAGTCTTTCAGTGTAAGGTAATCCCGCCATTCCAGGAATTAAGCTCGTGAACCTACGCTGCACTCCCTCAATAGCCAGAATGTCTTTCCTCAAATTTGGAGACCAGAACTGCATACAGTACTCCAGGTGTGGTCTCACCAGGGCCATGTACAGAAGCAGAAGCACCTCTTTGCTTCTATACTCAATTCCTCTTGTTATGAAGGCCAGCAAGCTATTAGCCTTCTTCACTACCTGCTGTACCTGCATGCTTGCCTTCATTGACTGGTGTACAAGAACACCCAGATCTCTCTGTACTGCCCCTTTACCTAAATTGATTCCATTGAGGTAGTAATCTGCCTTCCTTTCTTGCCACCAAAGTGGATAACCATACATTTATCCACGTTAAACTGCATCTGCCATGCATCTGCCCACTCACCTAACTTGTCCAGGTCACCCTGTAATCTCCTAACATCCTCATCACATTTCACCCTGCCACCCAGCTTTGTATCATCAGCAAATTTGCTAATGTTATTGCTGATACCATCTTCTATATCATTAACATATATTGTAAAAAGCTGCGGTCCCAGCACGGATCCCTGCGGTACCCCACTGGTCACTGCCTGCCATTCCGAAATGGAGCCGTTTTGTTTCCTATCAGCCAACCAATTTTCAATCCAATCTAGTACTTTGCCCCCAATACAATGTGCCCTACTTTTACTCACTAAACTCCTGTGTGGGACTTTATCAAAAGCTTTCTGAAAGTCCAGGTACACTACATCTACTGGATTTCCCTCGTTCATCTTCAGAGTTACATCCTCAAAAAATTCAAGAAGATTAGTCAAGCATGATTTCCCCTTCATAAATCCATGTTGACTCTGTCCTATCCTGTTACTACTATCTAGATGTGCCGTAATTTCATCCTTTATAATAGAGTCCAGCATTTTTCCCACCACTGAGGTCAGACTAACTGGTCTATAATTTCCTGCTTTCTCTCTCCCACCTTTCTTAAAAAGTGGTATAACATTAGCCACCCTCCAATCCTCAGGAATGGACCTCGAATCTATCGAACTCTGGAAAATAATCACCAATGCATCTACAATTTCCCGAGCCACCTCCTTCAGTACCCTGGGATGTAGACCATCAAGCCCCGGAGACTTATCAACCTTCAGACCTAACAGTCCCTCCAACACCAAATCCTGGCAAATATTAGTTCCCTTAAGTTCAGGTCCTTCAGCCACTGTTACCTCAGGGAGATTGCTTGTGTCTTCCCCAGTGAATACAGATCTGAAGTACCCATTTAATTCTTCTGCCATTTCTTTGTTTCCCGTAATATATTCCCCTGTTTCTGTCTTCAAGGGCCCAATTTTAGTCCTAATCATTTTTTTGCCTTGCACATACTTAAAAAAGCTTTTACTATCCTCCTTTATATTATTAGTCAGTTTACCTTCGTACCTCATTTTTCCTCTGCGTATTTCCTTCTTAGTAATCCTCTGTTGCTCTTTAAAAGCTTCCCAGTCCTCAGTTTTCCCACTTATCTTTGCTATGTTATACTTTTTCTCTTTTAACTTTATATGTTTCCTAACTTCCCTCGTCAGCCACGGCCGCCCATGCCTCCTCCTGGGATCTTTCTTCCTTTTAGGAATGAACTGATCCTGCAACTTCGGCATTATACACAGAAATATCCACCATTGTTCCTCCACAGTCATCCCTGCTAAGGTATTGTACCATTGAACTTTGGCCAGCTCCTCCCTTATAGCTCCATAGTTCCCTTTATTCAACAGAAGTACTGTCACTTCTGACTGTACCCTCTCCCTCTCAAATTGTAGATTGAAGCTTAATGTATTATGGTCACTACTTCCCAATGGCTCCTTCACTTCGAGGTCTCTGACCAATTCTGGTTTGTTACACAATACCAGATCCAGAATTGCCTTCTCCCTGGTCGGCTCCAGCACCAGCTGCTCTAAGAATCCATCTCTGAGGCACTCCACAAAGTCTCTTTCTTGAGGTCCAATACCATCCTGATTCTCCCAGTCTACCTGCATGTTAAAATCCCCCATAACAACTGTAGTAACATCTTTGCGACAGGCCAATTTCAGCTCCTGATTCAACTTACATCCGACATCCAGACCACTGTTTGGGAGCCTGTAGATGACTCCCAAGAGGGTCTTTTTACTCTTAGTATTTCGCAGCTCTATCCACACTGACTCTACATCCCCTGACTCTAGGTCCCCCCGCACAAGGGACTGAATATCCTCCCTTACCAACAAGGCCACCTCACCCCCTCTGCCCGTCAGTCTGTCCTTACAATAGTACGTGTAGCCTTGAATATTCATTTCCCAGGCCCTGTCCACTTGAAGCCACGTCTCAGTTATCCCCACAATATCGTATCTGCCAATTTCCAAAAGAGTCTCAAGCTCATCCATCTTATGTCTAATGCTTCGTGCATTCATGTATAGTATTTTTAATTTGATACTGCTCTCACCCTTCCCATCAAACCCCTATTTCACTCAACTTTACAGCATGATCCCTTTCCGAGTTTTCTGCCTCATTGATACAGTTGTCTTTCTTGACTTCTCTTGTTCTAACTTTCCCTTCAATTTCCTTTTTAAACATCCAGTTTGTCCCCTCCCCCCCTGTTGCTCTTTAAAAGCTTCCCAGTCCTCAGTTTTCCCACTTATCTTTGCTATGTTATACTTAGTTTAAATGTAGCGGTGTTGCAGTAGAAAACCTGCCTGCCAGAATGCTGGTCCCTAACCTATTAAGGTGTAAACCATCTCTCTTGTCAAATTTATGCTTACCACAAAATATACCCCAGTGATCCAAGAACTTAAATCCTTGCTTCCTGCACCAGTTCCCCAACCACACGTTCAAGTCCATTATCTCCCTGTTTCTGGCCACACCAGCCCGAGGAACTGGAAGCAAACCGGAGATAACCACCTTGGACGTCCTGCTTTTCAGCTTTCTTCCTAGTTCTCCGAAGTCCCGCTGTAGTATGTTCCTCCTCTTCTTCCCGACATCATTTGTGCCGACATGTACTACCACCTCTGGCTCTTCACCCTCGTCCTTGAGGATTTCCTGCACTCTGTCCGCAATGTATTTCACCCTGGCACCAGGAAGGCAACACACCATCCTTAAATCCCGCCTGCTGCCACAAAAACCCCGGTCAGTTCCTCTAACAATAGAGTCCCCTATTACCACGGCTCTGTGCAATGTCCGACTCTTCCGCTTGCCTCTGCGCCAACTTTTGATTGACAGATCTGGCTGCCTTGCAAACTGGCAGTGTCAACAGTCTCTACTGTTTCCAAAAGCTTCAACTTGTTCCTGACAGGTACTTCTCCCGGGGTCTCTTGCACCTGTCTCCTCTCTGCCTTCCTCATCGTCTGCTCTCTTCTGCTCTCTTCTGGCATGATTGGTGTAATAACCTCGCTGAAGGTCTTGTCCAGAAAGACCTCGTTCTCTCGGATGAGCCTAAGGTCCTCGAGTTCTTTCATCAGCGCTGCAATATGCTCGGTCAATAGCTGAATGTGCACACACTTTCTACACATATACGAGCCAGACACACCAGAGTCGTTGACCTCCCACATCAAGCACGTAGCGCACTGAACCAGCTGGGCAGTCATGTCTTCACCCTCTTCAACTGTGGCGTAATCACTTTACTCAACCTCCTTGTCAAAGACTCCTGAGCTGAAGCCTCACTCTTCGATCCAAACTTCCTTAGACTCTTTTTTTGTGGCAAGTCTGTGGACTCTTAATTTAGGTTAGAGGAGGAGGGAGGAAGGGAGACCCTACTTTGTAGGACCTGGGGTTTAGAACACACCCACTCTAATAGCAATCACTTACCTTCCCGACCGGGTTTGTGCTCCGCCTGAACTTCTGCCCAGCTCCTGCCGCTCTCTGCTGCAAAAAGACCGTTGGCGTTGGATAAAGGCTGATCTCTCACTCAATATCACAAAAACTAAAATCCTCCACCAGTCCTTTCCAGGAGAAGAATCTACTCTTTCGAGCTAATGCTATTATGGAGTCAGAGGTTTATAGCTTGGAAACAGGCCTTTTGGCCCAAAATGTCCATGCTGTCTAGTTTTCACAATTAATCTAGTATCTTTTGCCTGCATTTGGTCCATATCCCTCCATATCTGTCCAAGCCATGTATCTGTCCAAATGTTTCTCAAATGACAAAATTGTACTCACCTCTATCACTACCTCTGGCAGCCTGTTCCAGACATCACCATCCTCTGTGTGAAAAAATTGCTCCTCTGGACGCTTTTGTTTTCATCTCCTCTCACTTTAAACCTATGCCCTCTAGTTTTAGACTCCCCTACCATTGGAAAAAGATTTTGGCCATCTACCTTTTCCATGCCTCTCATGATTTTATAGACCTCCATAAGGTCACCCCTCAGTCTCCTACACTGCAGGGAAAAAAGTTCCAGTCTATCCAGCCTCTCCTTATAATTCAAACCTTCCAGTCCTGGTAGCATCCTAGTAAATCTTTTCTGTACTCTTTCTAGTTTATTAATATCCTTTCTATAGTAGGGTGACCAGAACTGCGCGCAGTACTCCAAATGTGGCCTTATTAATGTCTTGCACAGCTGCAAGAAGACATCCCAATTCCTGTACTCATTGCTCTGATTGATGAAAGCAAGCATGCTGAACCTTCTTCACCACCCTGTCCACCTGTGACTCCACTTTCAAGGAGCTATGAACCTGTACCCCTAGATCTCTTTGTTCTATAACTTTGCATTTATCTAAATTAAACTACATCTGCTATTCCTCAGCGCACTGGCCCAGTTGATCAAGATCATGTTGGATTTCCAGATAACCTTCTTCACTGTCCACTATATCACTAATCTTGGTGTCTGTAAACTTACTAACCATACCTCATAAATCTCATTCAAATCAATTATGTAAATGATAAATAACAGCAGGCCCAGCACTGATCTCTATGGCACATCCCGGTCACTGGCCTCCAGTTTGCAAAACACCACCCTGTCTTCTACCTTTAAGTCAATTTTGTATCCAACTGACTACCTCTCCTTGGATCCTAATTCTCAACAACACACTATGCAGTACCTTGGCAAAGGCCTTACTAAAGTCCATGTAGACAACGTCTTCCACACTGCCCTTATCTACTTTCTTGGTCACCCCTTCAAAAAACTCAAACAATTCATGATACATGAATTCTCACACACAAAGCCATACTGACTGTCCCAAATGAGTCCTTATCTCTCCAAATGCCTGTAGACCCTGTCTCTCAGGATCCCCTCCAACACCTTACCCACCACAGACATTAGGCTCACTGGTCTGTAGTTCCCTGGCATTTCTCTGCAGCCTTTCTTAAATAATGGCACGACATTAGCCACCCTCCAATCTTCAGGCACGTCACCCGTGGCTATGATACAAATATCTCCGCCAAGGGCCCCACAACATCCTCCGTAGCCTCCCACAAAGTCCTGGGACATATTTCATGGGGTAATTTAAAAAATTATTGAATGTTTCCAATATCTCAGGCCTATCTTTTTCAAAACCTCACCATCAAAGAAGAAATTCAGCATAGAATCAGTTTCGCCAGCACAGACATCCAAAAATCCACATCGGTGTCTTGTAAAACAGAGATTTCTACAACAGAAAGGCTTTAGTCTACAATGTCCTTGTTGTCACCAGTCTTCTATATGGCAGTGATACTTGGGTCATTTACAAAGGCACCCTATGTGCTGGAAAATTTCTGCTACTTACAGGTGAACAAATTCCAACATCCGCACTGAAGCCAATTCCTCCGGTATCAAAACCACAATCACATAATATCAACTTCACTGGTGTGGCCACTACATCTGAATTCCAAGTAAAAGTCTTCTAAAAAAGATCCTCTTCACAAGAAACAAATGACATCCAAGAAATGAAGGCACAGGAAATGTTTAAGAACTTTCTGAACACCTCACAGAAAAGAAGACAAACTGGTATCAATGCAAGGGAGGCACCAGACCTTTTAGCAAGCCATAAATCAATTAGAAATTGACTACATAAGCTCTGATGCAGAGAAAGGATGAAAGTGAAAGGAGAGCAGAATCCTGGCTTCAGAATCCCCACTACTTGGGTAATTTTGTCCTCTCTGCCCAAAGACCTATGGCTCGAGGATTGGCCTGCTGAATCATGAAGCCTGTAAAACATTATCCTCATTTTGAGCAGTTAACAATGACAATGGCCACATGGGCTTCAATGACTTGAGAAGATGGCGGACTACCACGTTTTTAAAGGAAGTTAGCTGGGCAATAAATGTTAGTTCTTCCACTGAATAAAGCTGCCAAAGCTCTATCATATTGCAATGTTATTTCTACATCTCCAATAATACCGACAAATGAAAGATTAAGATTTATATATGAGGTGGGTGATATGCCACAGACTTTCAGAAGAGTAATTATCAATTTATTTGTTTTTGTTTTCTGATGGTGTTTTAAATCCAGGGTTGTACCTAAGACTATTCACAGTAGCAATCAGAGTGTCAATTTTATTTCCCCTTAGTGCATCTGGAGGAAGAATAACTAACAGTAAATGTTGAAAAATTGCCTCAGGGCAACTGAAATTTGCCCATTTTTAAAACATTGCACGATATTGATGGTTCTGGTTCAATTTCTGACATTTCTGAAATATATTCATCTCTTCAAAACAAACAGCAAATAACCCCGAGGAGGTAAGTAATGAGTCAAGCACTGTGGGTCCATTTCCCTTCTTTACATTCACGCAGTTCTTTAACCAAAATGCCTGCTGTCTTTCTGATTATATTTGTCCCAAATTGATGCAGCCTTGATACATAGATTTTATCTGTGGCTTTCAATGTTATAACACCAGATTATCTTTGAATGCCAAGGGTTCTTTGGAAGACATCACCTCATCCACTTCCAAAACATCATCTGTCTTTTGAGTCAAGAGCTTTTCTAGCCTTATGAGGGGTGCTCTAGCTTTCCCATGATGGACCCCTTAATAAATCATCAGTTTTGTTCTTTGTAGTAGCGATGCGACTGCATTACTCTCTTTCTCGATATGTTCAAGGGACTCAACAGACGAGGTTGGAGTGTTGGCTGTTCTGCATTTGGACATATGTAAACTGTCCAAGAGGTACAGACCCCTTTAAGTTAGCTAGCAGTTCTGCTTTGACTTTTGTTTGGTAAGAAAAATGCTTCCATATGTTCGACAGGCTTAATCAGAAAGAAAATACCTGTTCCATTTACATGAAATAACATGCAAATCACCATTTCCTACCCATTTCCCTCACCATCACCTCTTCCTGTCCAAGACAGCTATGTGTGCTTACCCCTTCCTTGGCAGACAGGGTCTAGCAGATTCCTCAGCAAGGGATGGACTGACCTATCCCCTCAGGAAAGAGACAGATCTACTCTTTCTACAATGCTATTGTTGTCACCTGTCTTCTATATGGCAGTGATACTTCACTCATCGACAACGGTTACAAGAACTGATTGCCTGGAACGTAGGGTGCCAGTCCCTAGCACAGGGACCGCAGGGTTAGGCAGGGACTGACCACATGGCTTAGTAGGAAGTTACCACAGTGGGAAACAGTGACTGACTGCACAGACAGACTATAGACAGAAGTCGAGGCTGACTGCAGGGGGAGATAGGAACTGACCACAGGGAAAGGTGGAAACTGACCGCAGGGGGAGGTGGGGGCACACCTCAGGGGGAGGCAGGGACTGACCACAGGGGAAGTGGGAACTGACCGTAGGGGGAGGCAGGGACAGACCTCAGGGGAGGTGGAAACTGACCTCAGGAAGAGGCGGGGATTGATTGTGGGGGGAGGTGGGGACTGAACGGTAGGGAGACAAGCACTGAATCCCCACCCCACGGAGACAAGAGACCAATCCCTGGGCAGACAAGGGATCAATTTCTGGGGTGCTTCAAGGGCTGACGCCCTGAACCTCTCCTAGAGACAAGGACTGAAACCCACCCCTGGAAGATAGAAACCCCCCACCCCCCCAAGTACACCTCCCTGAAACTGGGGCTGTCGTGAACCCTACACCCACCCAGGGAGCGTGTTTACTCAGACAGGGACACACCTCTTCCAGAGGCAGAGACCAACCTCCACACATCTTGTCCCCCGCCCCCCTCCTCCTGAATTCCCCACCCTGCCAGACAGAGAGTGACCAACCATCTCCACCCCCCGGGGGAGGCTATTCCACTCCATCCCCCATCCATCCCCCATCCCCCATCCCCCATCCATCTTCCCGGCGGAGACAGGCTCCCACTCACCGCCGCTCCCGTCTCCTCGCGCCGTGTGGTCGGGCGGCGGTTGGAGACTTTGGCGCCGGCGTCCCCCGCACGTGCTGCACTTTCCCGCCGTTTCCTAACGACTCGCGGGGGTCTGGGCTGGGGTGGAGTGATCACGCGGGTGTGTGTGTGTGTGTGTGGTGGGCGAGGCTGCTCGCGCGCGGGGCTGGAGCTGGAGCTGGATCACCCTGTCCACTGAGCAGCCCAAAATTGTCACTGCTCAGAGTCCCACCTTCACAGAGGTACCTAGATAAGGGGAAGCGTGTTTTAACTGCCATACTGTACATGTGTGCGATATTATCAGATAAAATCCAGTTCTGAGATTTAAAGCTGCAGGCCTTTTCCTAAGCTGTCAACTCTTGTCCAAGTGCCAAAAAGCTTGCCAAAGGAAGGGAAGCCAGAACGCTCACACGGTTCCTCCAAATCTTGGACTGGAACTTAGGTCAACTTGGATTCATATTATTTGCTTCCAATAAATTATTGCTTTTTTCCCCTTGATCTTTATGATAATTCTCATTTTTCTATGGATTAGTGTACTTATCCCAACCTGCCGTTCTTGTGTTGAGAGGTGTCTCAAAGACACAAGGAAGATGAATTCCAAAATCATACATTAACCTCAAGGATGTTGCCAATGACGGGGGAGTCCTGAAACAGGGGTCACAATCTCAGAATCCAGGATTGGCCATTTAGGACCCAGATAAATTAAAATGGCTTTTCCCTAATTGTGTTCAATCTGTGGTATTTGCTGCCACAGAAAACAGCTGAAGTCAAATCATTGAATACCTTCGAGAAGGAATTAGGTATAGTTCTTAGGGCTAATGGGTTCAAGGGATTTGGGGAAGAAATTGGGAACATAATGCCGAGTTAGGTGATCAGTTCGGTCATGATCATATCGAATTCCATAGCAGGTTGTAACGGCCAATTGACTTACTCCTCCCATTTCCTATGTTTCAAACCATGGTTTTGCTAACACTTGTTAGTGTTATCCACATGAGAGATCATCAGCTAATTGGTCCAATGGCCTTGAATACGATGGATTCATTGTTGGGAGAAGACACCTTTTAGTTCACATTATCATTTCTTCAGGAATGGCTAATATTTGGCTCGGGGCGGAGTTGGGGGGAGGTTGGATATCAACTGACAGATTTTGCTGCTTCAAATTGAAAATATTTTTCAAATGATATACCTGCATCAACTATCACCTCTCATTTCCCGAGATCTGAACCAAGTAAACTTGCGGCTTTAAACATCCATAACACACTCTCATTTTGTAGCTGAAACCGAGAGTCATCAATGAAGCAAATGTTATTGCAGTCTTCTGTCAAATTGCTCTTCAGGACTTCTTTGACAAAGAACGTCTCTTTTTTATTTTATGTAATTGCTCACATTGGGAGGAAGAACCATCAACAAAGTTGTGTCTCTGGGTTCAAAATAGCTTCAAAGTGATACAACTTACAATGAACTTCAGAACAGAATCAACTTTCTTCAAGAGAATTTAATTTTAATCCAATATATCAGCTTCATGGCTGCTAAACCACAAGTAAATTGTTAACTTGGCCAAACAGCAAGGGATGCTGGGTATGGAACATGTTGGTTAAGTCAAGCTCTGCAAATTGCAAACTCAGAAACTAGATAGTGCAGGCACAGCAGCCAGGTGCTAATGACATTAGCTTGGTATGAAAGGACACATCACATCAACAGTTCAACCAAAGGAAGAATGCATATTTTCAACTAAAAACCAGATAGAAAGGCAATCAGGCCCTGCTACACAAGAAACAAACATTAAGAAGCCATTGAAATGATTGACAATGTTTCTAACCATGAAGTGAGTCTCCCTGATTGGCCAGAACTACAGAAAGTTCCAGAAAACCATCTAAAAAGGTATAAAAAAACAAGGCTTACATGCAGATCGATCTCTTGGACAAAGAGATGACTGGCATGGCAAAGGCAAAGACCATCCAGCATGAGAAGGAAAGAGGAAAATGATTTTAAAAGCCCACCTAAAGTTACAAGAGACACTGGGAAGTATTATAATGACTATATGTTTTGGGCAGGACTTGGAATAGTATTGTTAGGATGAAAGTCTTACTGTTATTTATTCCTTCATAAAGTTGTGACAGTTGGCGTCCATTTCAATTTGTATCTATAGTGATTTAATCATTATGTTATTGTGGTACACCTGGATAAATGCATTTATAACATATTGGACAAAGTGTTTTGACGGGTCCTAAAGGGCTTGGACAATACTGATATCTGAATCAATTAGCTCTTCAAGAACCTCTGGGCACTAGTTTTAAATGATCAGCCAGTTCTTACCAATAACCTACTAGTTACATAGCCTTATTTACTGTAACATTTAGATCTTCACATATGTCCTATTTTTCTGCAAAAATATTAATGCATTTCCTTCAATTTAAAGATCATTTCTCTTTTATCCACAGAATAAAACTTTACATTTTTACTTTAAAGAGGGATTACAATTCCTGGATTATCAGCGGACTTACAAATCAGAATTAGTGCATAATAATCATTATATGAATATTCTTAAGATTTTAGCATCTCATAATGGTCATTCTGAATCATGTTTTCCAGCAGTTGTTTGTTTCATATAGCCGGCCCAATTTAACCAGTATCAAAGCTATGCCTATCCAAGTAAATGTTCAATGCATAATGCACTAATTTCTCTTTTCAGGTAGAAAAACAAATGAAATGGAAGAGATTGTTTATTGTAATATAAAATTTGCTAATTATATGAAACTATGGGGATGAATAACATGAAGGAGATGGACAGCATTCAAAGAGTTTTAAACGAATAATGCAGATGATCTAATGAATAGCAGGTGTTTATTAATGCAAATAATTTGAAGGATATTGAATACTTGATGAAGCAACATGAAAAGTGCACATAATGAAAGGGTGCTCATTCACAATGAAGAAGATTTTGAATGTGAATACTAATTGAATAGCATATCTAGACATTGAAGACATATTAGCAAAGGATTGAGTAATACATATATTACTAAGTGACTGTAAATCAAAATGGGTCATTTGAACATGTATAAATCACTGGTAAAGTCACCTTTGAAACATTGTATTTTTAGTCACTTTATACTGCATAGGCCAGAAACAAGATACTAAAACTGTAGGTAAGCAAAATAGCAAATTCCTCAGCAAGGAAATAGACTTGGAGGGAAATAAATGCATGTTCTTTAAATATTGTTTATTGTATATTTAGCTTTGGCATATTTTGATGAAGTAAGTATTATCATCTGTTATAATGAAATAAGACATCAGTAAAATAGATCATATCATGATCTTGGAAAGAGAAATATGCAAATAACAAGAGCATAAGAAATAAGAGCAGTAATGGACCATATGACCGGTTGAGCCGACTCCATTATTTAGTAAGACCATGGCAGAACCTACACATGAATATCACTTTGCACTCTTTCTATCCCCCTCTCGATTCCCTCAGTGCCCAAAAAAATCAACCGATCTTAACCTTAAATATTCTCATCTATTAAGTATCCACAGCCTTGGGGTTATTAACTCTAAAGATTCACCCCTACGTGAAGAAATTTGAACTCATTTTAGCCTCAGATGACTCATTCCTCAGAATGAGAACATAATCCTCAGTTCTAGACCCTCTACGCTGGGCAACATCTGATCAGCATCCACCCTGTCAGGCCCTCTGAGAATTTAATAGGTTTCAAAACTCCAGTGAATTATTTGGTCATGAGGCATGGGTATCATTGGCTAGGTCATAAATATTGGCCATTCCTAATTGCATTCAGAAATATCCTAGTGAGCTGCCTTTTTGAACTGCTATAGTCCTAGGTTCATCACGACGCTGTCATGGAGGAAGTTCCAGGATTTTGACCCAGCAACATTGAAAGAATGGCGATATGTTTCCAAGTCAGGATGATGTGTGGTTTGGAGGGAACTTGCAGGTAGTGGTATTCCCACGCAGCCCTTGTTCTTTTTGATGGCTGAGCTTGTGGGTTTGGAAGGTGCCATCAAAGGAGCCTTTGAGAGTTGCAGCAGGGCAATTTGTAGATGATACACACCATTATCAACATGCATTGGCCAAAGAAACAGTGAATATTGAAGGTGATGGATAGGGCACCAATCAAGTGTGCTTCTTAATCCTAAATGGTGTCAGACTTCTTGAGTATTGTTGGCATTGCAGTCATCCATTAAAGTGAAGAGTATTCTATCACAGTCCTCACTTGTGTATTGTAGATTATGGAGAAACATTAAAGAGAGAGGAGGTGAAGTATTCATCACAGAATGCCCAGCTCTGACCTGATTTTGTAGCCACAATATTTATATGTTTGGTCCAATTTAGTTTTTAGTCAATGATTGCCCAAGGATGTTAATAATAAGGAATTCAGCAATGCTAATGCCATCACGCAGGGGGTGGTACGTGTATGGAATGAGCTGCCAGAGGAGGCTGGTACAATTGCAACATTTAAGAGGCATTTGGATGGGTATATGAATAGGAAGGGTTTGGAGGAATATGGACCGGGTGCTGGCAGGTGGGACTAGATTGGGTTGGGATATCTGGTTGGCATGGACGGGTTGGACCGAAGGGTCTGTTTCCATGCTGTACATGTCTATGATTCTATGACTCTAAAGGAACAATGGTTACATTTTATTTTGTTGGAGATGGACATGACCTGGCACTTGCCATTTTTCAGCCAAAGCCTGAAGATTGTCCAAGTCTTGCTGTATACAGACATGGATTGCTTCAGTATAAGAGAAACATCTGGTCAGCATTCACCCTGCCAAGCCTGCTAAGAATTACTTGCACTACTAGTGTACTGAGAGAGACTACATTAGAGAACTCATGCAGTGAGACAATCTGGATAGAATTTAGGAATAGGAAAGGTGAAATCACAATGCTGGGGGTAAACTAGAGACCTCCCAAGTGCCAACAAGAGGTAGAGGTGAGAATATGGAGCAAATTTTGGAAGGATGTGAAACCAGCAGGGTTGTTATGGTGGGTGATTTTAATTTTGCCGATATTGACCAGGACACTCTTTGTGCTAGGGGCTTGAATAGGGCAGAATTTGTAAGGACTATTCAGGAGGGTTTCTTGACACAGAACATAAACATTCCAACCAGGGAAGGTGAGTGAAGTTTCAGTGGGGCAGCATTTTGGGAATAGTGACCATAATACCGTGAGTTTTAAAATACTTATGAATAGGGCTAACAGCAGTCCTCAGATGAGGGTGTTAAATTGGGGGAAGATGAACTATAACAATATTAGGCAGGAACTGGAGAATGTTGATTGGAGGCAGCTGTTTTAGAGTAAATCCACATCGGATATGTGGAAGTATTTCAAATGGCAATTGATAAGAGTTCAGAAGCAGCACATTCCTGTGAGAATAAAGGATAGGTACGGCAAATTACATGAACCTTGGATGACCAGGATGTTATGACCTTGGTCAAAAAGAAAAAGGAAGCATATATAAGGTTTCGGAGGATGGGTACTGATGAAGCCTTTGAAATATATAGGGGAAGTGGAAAGAGAAAGAATTAGTGGAGAATGATCTCAGGAAGGGAGTGTCAAATGCTTATGCCCGAAATGTCGATTCTCCTGTTCCCTGGATGCTGCCTGACCTGCTGCGCTTCTCCAGCAACACATTTTCAGCTCTGATCTCCAGCATCTGCAGACCTCACTTTCTCCTTAAAGATGTGCAGCAGACTATGGGAAACACTCTAGTCAGAATGCCCCTGTACAGTAAATTAAGGGAACCATCCACGATCAGACCAGGAGCTTAAACTTGGTCCATCAGCTACTTGGAAAAGTAAGGTCAAGAGGTCTGTCTCACTACAGTCCGAGGAGTGGGCTATAGTCAGTTCTGTAGGTCCAATGCAACCAGTCCAGGAAGTGTGAGTAAGTCAGTTGGGCATTTCGGAGAGATCAGTCAGGAATCTGGTCACACTAGTTGGAGCTAACCATTCATGTTAGGGTTTAGGGGTAATGGGTCATAGTCAGCCCTGAAAGTCAACTCAATGAAAGTCAATGGGTTTTGTCAGGGACCAGCGCTGTGGTAGGGAGGTTTCAGAATACAATGGAGGGGATTCGAGGTAGCATGCTGGGATGTAGATGGTCAATAATTGTGAAAGGGAGATAAGTAGTGCATAGGAGGACATGAGTTACTGCAGGATTGGTGGGGGTGGGTGCTATCCTCAAAGGGGGAATAACGCAGCACCATGGTTGGCATAACTATGCTAAAGGGACAAGGCAATGTTGATAGATGAAGGCTTACATAAAAGTGGTGTGTGGGAATGTGTGGAAGTTCAATAGTGGTGGACTTGACAGGGAGTGTCAGAAAGAACATGGAGGTTTGGGAGGTAAGGGGGCTTGATTACTAGGCTGAACTTGCAACCCACTGTGCTGAGCATGATCTGCATTGCCTTTCACACTCATATGAATCATAAATGTGTTTTGGAAAAGGTAAATGGCTGCAACCATACTGGAGTTGGGGGTATATGTCTTTTTCTGTCTGAGCATGCAGACACTACTTGTGAGTGATTGGGGTCCTTCAAGGGCCAATTGCATTAACCAGTCAATTTCACAGTACAGGTTGAATTCATTTGCAATCATAGCATATGAAATGCATGCATTGTACAACAGTGGGGGTACAAAATCATGATCACAAGCAATCTCGATCATGCCATTGGTCATTACAGATTGAAACTATGCATGACAGTGAAACAGAAAAAATGATAAGCAACATTAATGTGACACCTGTGGGCCACAATTCACAAAGAGAACCCAAAATCTTATCGACTGAACAAGAGCATGGGACTGATTTCCTCTCACTTTGAATTGTAAGAATTTGCCAATGTCCACTTATATGGTCTTGATGCCTTTCTTGATTGATGTAGCAGGAAAAGGACAAGTATCAGTAATTATATAGCATTTACAATTACATACTATATTTATATGGCATGACTTGTGTTCCATACATTGGTATGATTTACCGATGTCAGAGTTATATGTAGAGATATTCCATAAGCCTTCTTGTCAGAGTTTCAATGTCCGACTGAATGGAGGAATATGCTAAACCATCATTTGTGAGTGATGCAAACGCTCACTGCTCACTTTACTAAAGACATGTTATTTTTCAATATTCCCCACGCATGTTCATTTAAAGCATGACCAGTAGCTCCTTCCACAGAAGAGGCTATTGACATTGTTGTTGCAGTGCAACAAAGGTGGCAAAAGTGAAGATGAACAGATGCACCAGCAAGCCCAAGACGAGCGTCAATTTCCAGCAGCCGTCTAACAGCATCCATATGAAGAAATAAGAGGTGAAGATCTCCTCAGGATATATAGGAGATACAAGCAGTCCACAGTTTCATTCTTGATGCCATTTCCTTCAGATGATCAAGGTGCAGTGCCACAACAGGCCTGGGACGCCATCACAGAACAATGCCAGCTGCTGGAGAAAAACTATAAAGAGGAACCACAAAAAATCACCCTATCCTGATAGCTGTCAAGGTGACAGCTGCACTAAACTTTAATGCAGCTGGCTACTGGGATCTTAAATGTATTAAAATTGTTACCTATTTGTGCCAAATCACACAGCTTCATCTTATTTCCCTGTGACGGATTCAGTGCTGCAGCCCAGGCAGTATTGTTTGCCAACATAGCTGGTTTCCTTAAGGTGCAGGATATGCTAGACTGTGCACACATCACATTGACACTGCCATAAGGTAATGCAGAAAGCTTCATCAATAGAAAATAATTCCATTCCATAAATGAGCAAGTCATCTGTGATCTTCAGAACTACATTTGTCTGTGACAAATACTGGGAGCTGCCATGGTGTCTATTACCTTGAGAACTCTCATGTTTCTGCTCCAATTCAAGGGGTAGATGGCTTAAAAGGATAAGTTCCTCATAGGCAAAGGCTACACTCTGACTATAGCTGACAACCCCTAACTGAGGTTGAGTATAAGCTACAATGCAGCCCATTCTTCCACCACAGCCATTGTGAAGCAAACAATAGATCTCCTGAAGGTAAAGTACTCATAATTAGGTTACTCTGGGTTGGAGTGGGGTGAGGTGAGGGGAAGTGCTTACAGCACTGGCAGAGTGTGCTATCTAGTGCTAGCATCCTGTGCTCGGCACAATAAGAGCAGGAAAAGTGTGAATTTTATGGAATTTGAAGAGCTAAGAGAGCAAAAACATGTTCCGAAGGATGAAGAGGATATTGAACAAGATGATCATTGCCAACTGCCCGATAGAGCACTGTTGTATCAAGCACAATAATCCAGATAGGACTAATTGATATCAGGTTCCAATGGACAAGAGCTGGATTCAGTAGTCATTCATCGACTAACTGTAAACTTGCAGCTGTTTGAAAAGCAAGCAGTTCCTGTCTGTTCCCACAGGCAAATGCAGCTTTTGATGGTTTGTTTATTTATTATTCACTTTTGCTGCTGCTGAATAAAAATGATTTTTGTTAACTATTTGATGGTTTTCCAGTGTGTGATGATTCTACTTCGAACAATAAAATGATTTTGAGTTATACCACTGGGTATTGTGGAAAGAGTAGCACTCCCTTAAATGAGAATAACAAAGGGTAATCTGTGCAGTTTGGTTTTAAATAGCAATTGATTTACAAAAGTGCACTTGTATTTCCAATAAAGTGTCAGCAGTGCCACCTATGTGCCCTTTGATGTGTTTGTTTTTTGTTCCCCTCCCACAACATGCACAGTGAAGGACAACTGTATTGATGGCAAAGATCGACCACGTACACAGATGGGCTATAAAGATAGTACTGAAACATTTGCATGGGTATTTGGTATCAATGATTCCACACATACCTGTGGAACAACTTATTGTGAAAATGACCGCACACTATTGGAAATGATTTGGCTCAAAGTGCTGATAAGTGCATCACCTAAACCATAATGAATTCTAGTCAAAGTGCGAGGTTATGACTTTCACATCTGCTACAAACTTGGTTCCAAATTTGTTACCTCGGAGACACTGAGCAGATTACCAAATCTGAATAAGAATCGAGAAATTTCACCAGGCTTGCAAGTAGACAGTACAGACATTGAGGAGCAAAATATGCTTAAGGTTGATTTAAACAATTTGGTCAGCACAACTGCAACCAAATTCAGCAAGAAACAGTTAATGATCAATGACTGAAGACATTGAAGTAAGACATAGAAGGATGACTTGACACAATATAACATACTCTAAGATGCAATTAGCCATACAGAAATGCTCTAGTCATTTCCAGAGGCATAGTTTTAAAGGAGAAAAGTGGTGGTACCCATTAGCTCTTCATCAGGATAATTTGTCATAGCTATATCAAGGATATATGGGCACAGAGCAAAAACACACCTGGCACTAAATACTGTATATTAGTCAAGGATCATTAATAGAATGGAAAAGACAACAGGATGTGTGAGATGTGCCAGAGTCATCAAGCAGAGCAACACAAAGAACCTCTCTGCCTTTACAAGATTCCAGTAGTCTCTTAGACCAAAATTACAAAACATTTATTTACCATATATTGTAACAAATTTCTCAGCTACTTTTCCAAATTTCCGATTGTTGGCCAGTCAAAGGACATTTTAGTTGTGTCCATGGCAAACATGAGTTCAATATTTAGTCTATTCAGTACATCTGAAGATTTCAAATATGACAATGGGCCACCATATTCAGGCAGACCTTTTAAGCTGATGTTTGCAAAATGGGGCATAAAGCATGTTACAGTCTCATCACATTATTCTAGATTGAATGACCTTACCAAGCAAATAGTTTGCACTATTAAAGCACTTATCATGAAGTGCAGGGTGACAGAACAAGATCTTTGTATTGCAGTTAAGTGCTGCACCTCTGGATACCTCTGGATCATGTTTCAAAGGAAAGTTATAACAACCCTGCCAAGCTATCGCCTGCCCAAGTTCTCAGAAATGCAGGACAAACCTCTCAACAGAGAGTGAGAATGAAGTTGGTGCATGAGTTGCCTATTCCATGTATGATAGAAAGTTGGAGTAATATATTCTACCTAAGATACCCACAGTGGCATGTGATATGTGTAGAGACCCTAGTTCTTCCAATGTCACAATATCTAATTAAGCAACAATGAGGAGAAACACAAATCAACTCAGGGAACTATATAGTATTGCAACTCTGTACAGGTAGTTCTCGTATAAGGAGTATTTCAGCAAAGCGATTTGACTATAATGTTGCTGAAGAATGAGGGAACGGTATTTTCCAGAACGCTTACTTTTATTTGCAATTGCACAATTCCAGTGGCGATCACTCTGCATGCTTCATTCTGCATATGTGCTGATGTCAGCTGCCATCAGAGCATGTGAGAGGTACAGCACTATACATTGAGCAGTTTCATCTCAAAAATTAAACTAATGAATATTCATTGCTCTCCCTCTGAGATAAGAGTATTCTTGTATAAATCCTGCGTTAGCCTTTTTTAATCACTGCAGGATTACATTACTCTTATACATACTATTTGACTTTCTAATTTATTCTTGTGCCTGCATATCACACAATCTGAACCAACCCCCAAGAAACAGTTCAGAAGACAATCAACCACTGCCATCCATTTCTGTAAACACAACTGCACCTGAAAGTGGTGATGATGATGACCCTCTAATGTGATTGTCAAATTGGAGATACTGTTTCTACAGCGCAAATTTTTAAAATGTGTTGACTGTAGTGCAATCACAATGCCGATATTTTAAGAGCTGTTTCTCAAGCGCGATTTTTCCATAATTCGGGGTTGCACAAGAACTCAACCATCACGTTATAGAAGAACTGACTGTATTTGCATTTTCTATTTGCCACTATCTTTCCATCTTTACCAACTGCTACAATTGCCAAAAACAAAATGTTTTTCTAACACCGCCCACATCAACATAGCAAATAAATGTTTTCTTCATCATGATGATTTCAAAATTATCTTCATTTTTACCCACTGCATCTGTCTTCTATCTCAGTTCTTGTTTTATTTCACGTAACATCTGCCATTCATTTCTTGCTTTAATCTTAACATAGGTTCTCTGTAACTTAGCCATTAATTTAAAATGACAGTATAATCATACAGTCCTCTCCTGCCTCTCAACAATTAATTACTGTTCATTTCCTTTTCAATGTTGACCTCTTCAAAATGATGGCTTGCTCCTCTTTCAAAGCTTATAAATTCAAAGGGTGTCAAATTAAAAGAAAAATTACCATATAATCTGTTGCACAGGTACCAACGTTAAGTATTTTTGTGTCATGCAAATTTAGAAATCCAATTTATAATACTAAAGTTCATGTTTTGCCATATATAATTAATGTTTTCCCTGGACAATAACCATTTTAATGGAAGTACTAACTTGGATCAATTCAGATATTGCTACACATAAGAACTTCTGGAAAGCAAACTGATATGCAATCATAAATAATTAAGCAGTAGGCTAACAACTTCCACCCACCCTCCACCTATTCTGAGTAGAACTGAAAGCTGTATTGCCAACTCTGTTTGGAAGTAATCCTATAGCATTCACTACATTACTTCTTCGCTCTAACAACCTTGCCCAGTTAAATAACACTCTCTTTACTTCTTCCACAAATATTACTCCAACTAATAAGTTAAATTCTTAAAATAAAATTTTAAAATACTCTTAATATTTTGAAGATATGAAGATTAGTTCATGGAAACTCTCAGTAAATCCTGGAAAGTTGGTTGTGGAAAATTGGAAAGGAACCTTACTTTCCACTGCTACTTTCCTGATGATTGAATTTCTCATGAGTGTTATTATCAGAACAAACACTTCTATTCGTGATAACAATTGTTTATACAGAGACTGCCTAGATCTCCCCTGCTAATGAATAGCAAAGCCAATACATGAGAAATGTAATTTCTCGTGTTTAATCATGCCCATTAAGAACCACCTAATGCTCAGTTAATAATGTGCATGCAGCAGGCTTTTAAGGTGAAGTTGGTATTGCCCCAATGGCTGGATCTAGAGGCCTGCATTCAAGTCCTATCTGCTCTAGAGGTGTGTCATAACATCCCTTGATAGTATGATTGGAAAATATCAACAATTTGCATGCATGAGAAGTATCACTTTCCCATCAGAATTACCAGATTAACTGAACCCCATTATCAACTAAAATGCATGTAGAAATCCAGAAAGTAAATCTCTCAGTATTACCCTTGGAGTTAAATGTAGGAAAGATGGGTGACAAGCACATGGAATTAATAATGAAAACAGTAAATTCATTTCAACCCACAAGTATAAATTATCTGAACAGGATTATCATTGTGGCAAATAATAAGTGCATTCAATGATAGCTTTCCAGTTTTAGCTACAAAATGTTAAGGTTCTCAATCCTATTCAATGACCACTCACGAGTAGTCACATCAGAATATAAAACATGAACAACATCCTAAGATATTTTGGTTTATCTCACGTAACATGTGAAGCTACCTAAGTATCTGAAGCATTCACTGCCTTGTATGGAATACCTTAGAAACAGGTCAATATAATTGAGATTAGTGACAATTTTTCAACTCTGGTACAGGATATTTAGGAATACCCAAATCATGGTTCACATCTATTCAATAGTCATCAAATATTTATATTGTACCAGCACCAGGTTTTACTAAAAGCACCTTACTCAGCCGCTGGGTCCCTTTTCTCAAATATGTCTTCAGTCTCCTTTGCAATTTTATGCTGTTGCTATCAATTGTAAAAGTGGAAACTGGATGCTGATGGCTAATCACAACACCAATTTCACACGTGGGTGTCCAGTTGAAAATCTAGTACTTCAGGTTGATAAGGCAATGTGACAATTTCTGAGTAAATTGTACTGTCATGATGACCGTAGCCACATTGATCAAATAGACAACAATTCTGTGCTTCCCAGTTCAATCACTAATTTACTACACAAAATAAGTTGATTTGCCTACCTTCCTTCCATTCTGCTGCTTTCATACATTTTAGCACTGCAATGACACAGTTCTCATTCCTGCTCATTTCATGTTCCGTTCTGGCCATCTTTCTTGATTCAGCTTTGCTATTTTAGTCCCAGTCTCCACAGGCCATCCTCCATTCTGACTCTCCATCAGCTATCTCAGATGGACTTGAAAAGTTGATTTCTGAATTGAAATAGGATCTTTTTCTTGAGTTTGGAGATATGATTGCTCAATTTGCCATGACTTTGAGAAGATTATTCAAAATGCATTTTCGTAGTTTCAACCAGTTTTTTGAAATATAGGGAGAGAATTCCCTGAGAGCACCTGATGTAAACTAGCTGAAAGTGCACCCTATGACCCAAATTCTACTTCCACATACGATCTATAGTTCACAAGTCATGCTGTGTGAATTTGCCAGCCAGACCTGCAGGCAGCCAGATTTTTCTTCAGTACAGTACACACCAGAAAATGATGCATTCCCACATCACACCACACCCATCTGTATTTACCTGCTACCCATTAGGTTGGTTGAAACAAGAACAAAAGTAAATACAAAAGGATATTGGATTGACATTTGAAGGAAATTAATCTTTTTCAGGGCCCTTGGAATAGAATGGAGAACTAAAACTGACTAGGTTGCTCCACAGAGAGCTGACATAGGCTAGATGAACTGATGGGTAAAAACAATGACTGCAGATGCTGGAAACCAGATTCTGGATTAGTGGTGCTGGAAAAGCACAGCAGTTCAGGCAGCATCTGAGAAGCAATAAAATCGACGTTTCGGGCAAAAGCCCTTCAGGAATACAGGCACAGTGCCTGAAGAGTGGAGAGATAAACAAGAGGATGGTGGGGGTGGGGAGAAAGTAGCATAGAGTACAATAGGTGAGTGGGAGAGGGGATGAAGGTGATAGGTCAGGAGGAGGGTGGAGTGGATAGGTGGAAAAGAAGATAGGCAGGTAGGATAAGTCATGGGGACAATGCTGAGCTGGAAGTTTGGAACTGGGGTGAGGGGGGGGAAGGTGAAATGAAGAAACTGTTGAAGTCCACATTGATGCCCTGGGGTTGAAGTGTTCCGAGGCAGAAGATAAGGTGTTCTTCCTCCAGGCATCGGGTGGTGAGGGAGTGGCGATGAAGGAGGCCCAGGACCTCCATGTCCTCGGCAGAATGGGAGGGGGAGTTGGGCCACAGGGCGGTGTGGTTGATTGGTGCGGGTGTCCCAGAGATGTTCCCTAAAGCGCTCTGCTAGGAGGTGTCCAGTCTCCCCAATGTAGAGGAGACCGCATCAGGAGCAACGGATACAATAAATGATATTGGTGGATGTGCAGGTAAAACTTTGATGGATGTGGAAGGCTTCTTTAGGGCCTTGGATGGAGGTGAGGGAGGAGGTGTGGGTGCAGGTTTTGCAATTCCTGCGGTGGCAGTTGAAGGTGCCAGGACGGGAGGGTGGGTTGTAGGGGGGCGTGGACCTGACCAGGTAGTCACGGAAGGAACAGTCTTTGCGGAAGGCGGAAAGGGGTAGGGAGGGAAATATATCCCTGGTGGTTGGGTCCGTTTGGAGGTGGAGGAAATGTTGGCGGATGATTTGGTTTATGCAAAGGTTGGTAGGGTGGAAGGTGAGCACCAGGGGCGTTCTGTCCTTGTTACGGTTGGAGGGGTGGGGTCTGAGGGCGGAGGTGCAGGATGTGGACGAGATGCGTTGGAGGGCATCTTTAACCACGTGGGAAGGGAAATTGCGGTCTTTAAAGAAGGAGGCCATCTGGTGTGTTCTGTGGTGGATCTGGTCCTCATGGGAGCAGATATGGTGGAGGCGGAGGAATTGGGAATACGGGATGGCATTTTTGCAGGAGGTAGGGTGGGAAGAGGTGTAATCCAGGTAGCTGTGGGAGTCAGTGGGTTTGTAAAAAATGTTGGTGTCAAGTCGGTCGTCATTAATGGAGATGGAGTGGTCCAGGAAGGGGAGGGAGGTGTCAGAGATGGTCCAGGTAAATTTAATGTCAGGGTGGAATGTGTTGGTGAAGTTGATGAATTGCTCAATCTCCTCACGGGAGCACGAGGTGGCGCCAATGCAGTCATCAATGTAACGGAGGTAGAGGTGGGGAGTGGTGATGGTGTAATTACAGAAGATGGACTGTTCTACGTAGCCAACAAAGAGACAGGCATAGCTGGGGCCCATAGGGGAGGAAGTGGGAGGACTCAAAGGAGAAATTGTTAAGGGTGAGGACCAGTTTGGCCAAACGAATGAGAGTGTCGGTGGAAGGGTACTGTTGGGGACGTTGGGAGAGGAAGAAACGGAGGGCTTGGAGGCCCTGGTCATGGCGGATGGAGGTGTAGAGGGACTGGATATCCATGGTGAAGATGAGGCGTTGGGGGCCAGGGAAACGGAAGTCTTGGAGGAGGTGGAGGTGGAGGTGGAGGATGAACTGATGGCCTCTTTCTGTGCTGCAAATTGATCCACAGCTCTAAGTAGACTGGCAAGAGACAGGGACAGAATAAAACTTCAAGTAGGGGAGAGGAAAGGGAAGCAAAAGAAGAAAATTAAAAGGGGTAAACTATTAGAAGGCAATTGCAATCAAAGTAAGAAGAAAAAACATTAGAGAGAAAGTTTGGTGAGAAAAGTAGTGTGTGCAGTTCCACAATCATTAGGTTATGGTATTTTCATGTTATATAATAAGTATTTTACTCTAGAAATTTGATGGTGATGAGACTATTGCTCATAACGAAAAGCAGGTGCATAAATTTCCAAAGTGATAGGCTAAGGTGCACATGCTCAATACTTGTCGAAAATAAGCTGTATCCTATACTGGTGATAACAGAATAAGAAATGTACAGGATTCATTCCTCAAATGGGTTTTATTATGTTCGTATATAAATATGGGCCATATGCACATAATTAGTCCAACTTACATGCAGTTGAAGACAGGATAATTTTGTTTCAGAAAATCTAGTCTACACATGGCTTTTTTGGAGACCCTCAAAGAGTCTACTGCAAGTTGCCACCAAAATGATTTCAAAAACAAAAAAATCCTGAATGCAGATTTGAAATGTAGGAGCACAAATTTACAATTTTATTGGAGATGCCTGGCCGATGTTTGCAGTTTGCCAGTCTCATGTAGATGAGCCATGAAGGTGGTCTCATGACACAGGGAAGTGTCCCTACTTCTGTGCAAGGAGGCCTAGGCTTGAATCCCATCTGCTTCAGAAGTATGCAATAATATTTCTGAACAGGTTGATTAGGAAAATAGGTTAAATTTTAAAAAAGCTCACCTGAAGGGGCCCTCTTTTGGTGCACTGGTAGTGTCCCTGCACTGGAGGACCAGGTTCAAGTCCCACCTGCTCCAGTAGTGTGTAATAATATCTCTGAACATGCTGATTAGAAAAATACGTTAAATTTTTTTAAAAATTCAAAAGTGCTAAAAATTAAAGCAGACCCAAATATCCCTAGACCAGGGCACTTAGGTTCAAGTTCCACCTGCTCCAGTGGTGTGTAATAACACCTCTGAACAGGTTGATTAGAAAAATAGATCAAAACTTCTTTTAAATTACAGGAGATCTGCAGGTGGTCTTGTGACAGTGGTGGTGTCCCTACTTCTGACTAAGGAGGCCTGCATTCAAATTTCACCTGCTCCAGAGGTGCGCAATAATATCTGTAAATAGGTTGATTAGGAAGATGTCTAGATGAACACTGAGGGTGGTCTTGTGACACAGTGATAGTGTGCCCATCTCTGAGCAAAAGGCCTGGGTTTAATTCCCACCTGCTGCAGAGGTGTACCTTAATATCTCTATTGACAGGTTGATTCGGAAAATATCTAGTTAAATATCTAAATATCTCAACAAAATATCTATCTAACGCTATCATCTGAGGTTCAAGGTCGGAGTGATGTGATTGGGAAAGAACACAGGGAAGTGGAGAAGAAATTCTGGAGTTTGATGTGATGCAGGGTTCAGCACAGCATAACTGTTCTGAAAGTCTCTTCTTAGAACACAGAACATTGCAGTGCAGTATGGGCCCTTTGGCCATCAATGTTGCACCGACCTGTAGAATCAATCTGAAGCCCATCTGACCTACACTATTCCATTCTCATCCATATGACTATGCAATGACCATTTAAATGCCCTTAAAGTTGGGGAGTCTACTGCTGTTGTAGGCAGTGCATTCCACACCCCTACTACTCTCTGAGTAAAGAAACGACCTCTGATATCTATCACCCCTCAATTTAAAGCTATGTCCTCTTGTGCTAGCCATCGGCATCCAAGGAAAAAGGCTTTCACTGTCCAACCTATCTTACCCTTTGATTATCTTATATGTCTCAATTAAGTCGCCTCTCAACCTTGATCTCTCTAATGAAAACAGCCTCAAGTCCCTTAGCCTTTCCTTGTAAGACCTTCCCTCCATACCAGGCAGCATCCTAGTAAATCTCCTCTGAACCCTTTCCAAAGCTTCCACATCCTTCTTATAATGCGGTGACCAGGAATGTACACAATACTCCTAGTGTGGCCGCACCAGTTTTTTGTACAGCTGCAGCATGACCTCATGGTTCTGAAACTCAGTCCCTCTACCAATAAAAGCTAACACACCGTATGCCTTCTTAACATCCCTATCAACCTGGGTGGCAACTTTCGTGGATCTATGTGCCTGGACACCAAAATCTCTCTGCTCATCTACCCTAACAAGAATCTTATCATTAGCCCTGTACTCTGCATTCCTGTTATTCCTTCCAAAGTGAATCACCTCACACTTTTCTGCGTTAAGCTCCATTTGCCACCTCTCAGCCCCGCTCTGCAGCTTATCTATGTCTCTCTGTAACCTACAACATTCTTCGTCACTATTCACAACTCTACCGACCTTAGTGTCATCCGTACATTTACTAACCCATCCTTCCATGCCCTCAACCAGGTCATTTATACAAATGACAAACAAAAGTGGACCCAAAACAGATCCATGCAGTACCCCACTAGTTACTGAACTCTAGGATGAATATTTCCCATCAACCACCATCCTCTGTCTTCTTTCAGCTAGCTAATTTCTGATCCAAACCGCTAAATCATCCTCAATCCCATGCCTCTGTATTTTGTGCTTTAGCCTCCCATGGGGAATCTTACCAAACGCCTTACTGAAATCCATATACACCACATCAACCACTTTACCCTCATCCACCTATTTGATCACTTTCTCAAAGAACTCAATAAGATTTGTGAGGCATGACCTATCCTTCCTAAAATCGGGTTTTCCCAGTCCTAATTATATCACTAAACATCATCCATTGCAGGAGAGTTCTCGCAGTTCTGTTGATATTGGCATGTTCATTCACCTCTTGTTACTGATTCTTGCTATTCATCAAAATTTCTACATATTTAAGTAACCCAGGTAAGGTCACAGGAGTACTTCAGTGCTTTAAAAAAAGTTTTTTTTTTAAAATGGGAATTCTGTAACTAGCAGATGAGGTTAACCTATGCTGAAAACAAATGATTAATCATTATCCCATTGCTATTTGTGGGCGTCTGTGGGCAATTCCTACGCTACAACAGTGACTACACTTCTGATGTTGGAATTGGCCTGATCATTTACTGGAAACTTTACTAGGAGTCAGATCCAAGGGAAGAATTATTCTTAAAGGGACTATCACCCCAACACAAATAATAGGTTATATTTTTGAGCCAGAAACACATGGACCATCATGGCAACACTCCTTAATTTGGTTTTTAGAGTGTCGTACCCTCACTCTAATGTGCCAATTTTGGGATCAGCTGCTACTTCAAAATATGATTCACATTTTTCTCTTTGCTATCTTAGAATCAAATATGTCTTGAAATAAAACCAGCAAATACTCCACAAAGACTGGTGAGAATACAACTGAAGTTGGAATTCACATTGTTTTTCTTTTCCTGCTGAGAAAAATACTATTAAATTCATACTTGGGGTTTATACATTTGTTGAGGAGAAAGTGAGGTCTGCAGATGCTGGAGATCAAAGTTGAAACTTTATTGCTGGAACAGCACAGCAGGTCAGGCAGCATCCAGGGAACAGGAGATTCGACGTTTCGGGCACAGGCCCTTCTTCAGGAATGAGCAGAGGACTCTCTGCTCATTCCTGAAGAAGGGCCTGTGCCCGAAACGTCGAATCTCCTGTTCCCTGGATGCTGCCTGACCTGCTGTGCTGTTCCAGCAATAAAGTTTCAACTTTATACATTTGTTGTCCATCCTTAATTGTCCTTGAGAAGGTAGTGGTCTTGAACAGTTGAAATGCATATGATATAAGTAGACCCAGAGTACCATTAGAAAAGGAGTTCAAATACTTTGATAAAGAACACTGAAGGATTAATGATTTGGTTCAGTTCAGGATGGTGCATGGTTTGAAGAAGAACTTGGAGATAGTGGTGTTCTCAGGCTCCTTTGTTGCTCTTTGTGGTAGGGGTCACAGATTTGGAAGATGCTTTCAAAGGAGACTTGAATTGCTGCTAGGCACCTCATACATGGTAAAAGTTACCATTATGCACCAACAATGGTGGGAGTGAACGTTTAAGGTGCTGGATAAGGTGCCAATAAAGTGGTTTGCTCCATCTTGAATGATGCCGAGCTTGTTGTGTCATTGGAGATGCACTCATCCAGACAATTGGAGAGTATTCCATCATATACCTGACTTCTGCCGGGTAGATGGCGGGTTGGCTTTGTGGAGTCAGAGGGTAAGTTACCAACCTGAGCATTCCCAGCTTCTGGCATCTGGCATACTCTTGTATCCGTCGTATCCAATTACGTTTCTCAACAATGTCAATTCCTCAGGATGTTGATATGAGGAATTTAGTGGTCTTAATGAAGTTGAATGTTGAGGGAAAGTGGTTAGATTGTCTCTCTAGAAATAATAATTGCTTGACAACTATGAGCCATAGATGATAACCTATCACTTATCAACCCAAGCTTGAGTAATATTCAGGTCTTGTTGCAGGTGAACGCAGATGTTTCAGTATCTGAGGAGTTGTAAATGATAGTGAACATTCTCACTAATGATCATATGTTGGAAGGACGGTCATTGATGAAGCAGTTGAAAATGTTTGACCTGGAAAAATAACCTCAGAAGCCAGGGATCATGTGGTGCAGTATTAGTGTCCCCAGATCCGAGATCCTGGGGTTCAATTCCCACACCTGCTCCTGAGATGTACAATAACATTGCTGAAAAGGGCAATTAGAAAATATCTATCTGATAAACTCTTACAGCAATGTCCTGAGTGAGGGTCCAGCTATTCTTGTTGCATTTCTAGACCTGGGCAAATAGTCATTACACTATTGCTCCAGAACTTATACCTCTAATGGGCAGACCACCATCGACAAAGGACATGGAGCTGGATATTAAGTACTTGTCTTACAATCATGTCATACTTCTTTCTTCAACCCCATTAAAAGCCAAGACAATACCCCAAAGTCAAGTCGACCTCAGCCAATACATCTGTCAGTATACAGGGAAAATGTGTATTGAAATACTGTTACTAGATTTTTTGAACTAACAGCAGGATGTCGAAATGTGAGTCATACCTAAAATTAAGAAGGTTAGTCATCTCACTCCCAGGACATTGCTGAAAGAGTTTCTCAGGACAGATATCAAATCATTGCTTTAACACAAGGCAATATTTATTTATATCTGATTCAAAATATGTCTTCCATAACAAATGTTTAAAATCTATTCATAATTCATTTTTAAACGAAGTAAGGAAAATTGTTTTCTCCTGTTTTGTATGTTAAGTATTCAGAGCACTATTCCAGCAATCTGACAATCTTCAAACAAATAGCTTATGTATTGGCATAACATCCTTCATGGCCAATCTAAAACTACAGTCTAAATTATTTCCTTGCAATGAATTTATAATCTGACTTTTCATTGACCATCCTGACACAATAATACTGAATGAAATATATGAATACTTAAGTTTGATTGTAGACGATTCATTGTTAGGAAGATTACACAAATATCTGTGAAGTTTGATGTATTTTACTTTCATCAAGAACCAACAATAGACAAAGCATTAGCTAAATCTCTTAAAAGGTAGTCCACTACCTCCATCTTTAATACCAGCCAGAGATTGGACCTGGAACATAAATCTTAAGTTTGATCAATTTTCCATTCTTTGTATGTAATAGGAATTTGTTATATTTGCCTACATTAGACTTCACATCATTACTATAGCCTTTTGCCATGTTAGAATTTTTACCTACTCAAATTCAGTTCGTCTAATGTTTAAGATTTTAAAAAAACTGCAGTTTTTCTTCAATGTTTAGCTGATACATATCTCATTGAATGATTTTTGTCCCTATTACTTACAATGGAGAGTTCTCCCAATGTAGTGGCAATATTCATCCCTTACCTAATGCCGGAAGATGTAGGCTATGTGGTAATTCATTCTTTGTTGTTTTTGGGACTTTGCTGTTCATATGTTGTTTGTCATATTTGTCTACAGAGCATTGCCTACACTTTTGAAATAAGAGTTTGAAGCTTTCAAAGGGTATAATACAACTATCTAACTGCAAATTCTTTCCTGCTGACATTGTAGTGTGGACAACTACTGGCTCCTCTAAATTTTGTCCACCATCGGACAGTAAATTGACATCTTCCAGCAACATTCCAAAATATTGTAAATCAACTTATAACATCCAGATGGGGTCTAGGGAGAGTGGAATGATTGAGTAATTTTTGTTAACATTATATCCAAAGTTCAAGTAAAATGTATAACTATAAAATTATCAAATAAAATTTAAAAAGATTTCAAGTTTCTTGCTCTACTAATTTTGTGTCTCATTTCCTCTCGTTGAAGTGAATACGCTGATTGGATAAACTTTCTGTGTGGAACAACGAGCATTTCTCTAGATGTCGTAATTTCAGATCAAATTGGAGATCAAAAGCTTCAATCCATCAGATTTCTAGTTATCAGTGACTGGATTATTTTTATAAATCAAACAAGAATTATTGTTATCTCTATATTGATCTGATTGGTATGATGTGGTGAATGACAAGGTTATCCTAATAACTCCTAAAATGGATAATTTCTGCAAAAAGTCCTCTGTTGGTCCTCCAAAAGGACAAATTGCAATGGAAAACTCTTTGTATTGATCTCAGATCACCAGCCTTATTATCATTGTCCAATGAAAATCAACTCTTGTGATGATAAGAGAATTAGAGATAATCCAAACTTGTACATATGCTATTGGCAGTGGAAATGTCAAATTTTCATTAGTTTTTATTCTAAATACAGATATGGAAATTTCCACTGGTAATATAAGAATTGCGGAAATAATGATAATACAATGTGAGCTGAAGTATAAATGCATGACCTGATCTGATAACATTCTTCCCACAAACATGCATCACTTTATCTTGACCTCCAGGGAGCAAACGTAACATTTGTTCCACAAAAGTACCATGCAATGACAAGCTCCAATAAAAGAGAACCATCTCCCTTTGATATTCGTGGGATTTGTCATTGACCAGAAACTGAACTGAACCAGCCATTTCAATACTATGGCTACAAGCACAGGCGATAGGCTAGGAATCCTGTGCCAATTAACTTGCCACCAGAATCCCCAAAGCATCATCTAGAAGGCACAAGCTAGGAGTGTGATGGAATAAACCTTTTGAAGGTATGAGTGTAGTTCCAACAAAACTCAAAGGTTTGACACCATCCAGCAGAAAGCTGCTGAATTGACAACAAACATTTTTTTCCACCACAGGTGTGTGTACTATGTACAATTTGCACTGCAGATATTCACCAAGGCTCCTTAGACAGTACTTTCCAAACCCATCACCATGACTACTATTGAAGAACAGTGGCTGCAGACATATGGGAATATGACTACCTGCTAGTGGTCACTATCCTGACATGAAAATTTATTATCATTTATTCAATGTCACTGGGTCAAAATCTTGGAACTACCCTCCTAACAGTACTGCTCAGATACCTACAACAAGTAAACTGCTGTGGTTCAAGAGGGCAGTTCCCACCACCTTTTCAAGGATAATTAAGGTTGGGAATAAATGCTGACTCATATCCTATGAATTTTCTTTGTTTTAAAATGGGAAATTGAATCATTTTTTAAAATATGCTGCGGCAGTTCAAAGTGAAGTGGAGGGGTAGCCTTACTGATTAAAGATACTATTATGCTAACTATAAGAGAGGATAGGTAAGGTAAAGGAACAGCCAAGACTTGTTGCAGTGGAGAATTGCAAGGATTTAAAACTGTAACAGAAGTTTGTCTACAGGTCTCCTGTCTTCTCTTCATTCAGAGAATACAAAGGTTTAAAACAAAAACAACATTATTTTAATGGGAGATTTGAATTCTCATATAAATTACGAAAAGTAGAGTAATCCCAATCCATAAAATGTAGTTAGTTTCTTGAGTGTATTCAAGGTAGTTTTCTTGAGTAAACTATAGAAGGGCTAATGCCCGAAACGTCGATTCTCCTGTTCCCTAGATGCTGCCTGACCTGCTGCGCTTCTCCAGCAACACATTTCCATCTCTGATCTCCAGCATCTGCAGACCTCATTTTCTCTCTAAACTATAGCCAAACCAACAAGAGGATAAGTCAAACTGTATTAGTGTGTATGACCTAGCAATAATATAATGGCAAGGAATCATTTGTCTAAAAGTAGCCAGGTGAGGTTTCCATGCTGAGATTGATATTGATATGCAAAGTTAAAAATCACACAACACCAGGTTATAGTCCAACAGGTTTATTTGGAAGCTCTAGCTTTCGGACCGCTGCTCCTTCATCAGGTGCTTGATATACAAATTCATAAATCTTTTAATCTTTCAGGGAAGTGAAACTGGTTCCACCAGCTGAGGGAAAGATTATGTTTGTCTGAAACAGCAGACAACTTTCCTTGAAAGTGAAGTTGCAGGATTGTGAAGAAAGTGTTTGGTACACTTGCTTTGGTGCACTTGCTATTGGTCAGTGTATTGAGTATAGGATTTGGGAGGTCATGCTGCAGTTGTATAGGACATTGGTTAGGCCATGTTTGGAATACTGTGTTCAGTTCTTACCTCCCTGCAATAGGAAATTTGAAAGGGTTCAGAAAAGATTTATGAGGATGGTGCCAGGGTTTGAGCTGCATGGAGAGTCTGAATAGGCTGGGGCTATTTTCCCTGGAGTGTTGGAAGCTGAGGAGTAACCTTAAAGAGGTTTATAAAATCATGAGGGGCCTGGAAAGGATGAATAGCCAAGATCTTCTTCCAGGTTAGGCGAGTCCAAACCTAAAGAGCATTGGTTTAAGATGAAGGGAAAGATTTAAAAGGGACAAATTTTTCATGGAACTTTGTATGGAATGAGCTGCCAGAGGAGGTGGTGGAGGTTGGTACGATTACAACATTGAAAACACGGCATCTGGATGGATACATGAATAGGATAGGAGAAAGTGAGGTCTGCAGATGCTGGAGATCAGAGCCGGAGATGTGTTGCTGGAAAAGCGCAGCAGGTCAGCAAATCCAATTGTCAAGGTACACATTCGAAGAAACAACATAAGCAGGAGGTCTTGATGAATAAATAACAAGTATTATATTTTAAGTAGAAAACAGGATTTGGAATGTAATAATCACCAGATTATTTCCCATGCCACATGCAAATTGGTATAAAAACAAAGATCAGGCAAATAGAATCTGGTTCAAGGGCTAGTGTGAGAAAGAGGTGTTCATTTTCAGTTTTGTGACAGCAGGGAACTGCAATGGATGTGATATGTCTCTACTTGAACAAGAAACAGTGCCTTATTCCAGCAGAAAAGGCAAATGGGCAGATGGTAAGGACTTCAAAAGGACTACAGTTTGGGGTATGGGGGTGAAGAGTTCTACAAGAAATGCAAGCAATCATAGAGTCACAGAGATGTACAGCATGGAAACAGACCCTTCAGTCCAATTCATCAATGGTGACCAGATATCCTAAATTAATCTGGTCCTATTTGCCAACATTGGGCCCATATGCCTCTAAACCCTTCGTATTCATATACTCATCCAGATATGCCTTAAATGTTGTAATTGTAGCAGCCTCCACTACTTCCTCTGGCATCTCATTCCATACACACATCACCCTCTGTGTGAGAATGTTGCCCCTTTTAAATCTTTCCCTCTCACCTTAAACCTATGTCCTTTAATTTTAGACTCCCCCCTACTGGGGAACAGTTCTGGGCTAGTCAACTATCCATGCCCCTCATGATTTTATAAACCTCAATAAGGTCACCACTCAGCCTCCAACATTCCAGGGAAAATAGCCTCAACCTATTCAACCTCTCTCTGTAGCTCAATCCCCCTAACCTTGGCAACATTCTTGTAAATCTTTTCTGAACCCTTTAACATTTCAATAAATCCTTCCAAAGCAGGGAGACCAGAACTGCATGCATTGTTCCAAAAATTGTCTCACCAATATCCTATACAACTGCAACATGACCTCCCAACTCCTATAGTCAAGATTATAGTGCTGGAAATGCACAGTAGGTCAGGCAGCATCCGAGGAGCAGGAAAACCAATATTTCGGGCAAAAGCCCTTCATTAGGAATGAGGCCTATACTCAATGCTCTGACCAATAAAGGTATCTAATGCCTTCTTCACTATCCTGTCTACATGGGAATCCACTTTCAAGGAATTCTGAACCTGCACTCGCTTTGTTCAGCACCATTAAGTGTATAAGTCCTGCTTTTCCAAAATGCAGCACCTCATATTTATCTAAACTAAACTTCATCTGCCACTTGTCAATCCATTGGTCCATCCGATCAACGTCCCTTTGGAATCTGAGGTAACCTTCTTTGCTGAAAACTACATCTCCAATTTTTGTGTCATCTGCAAACTTACTAATCATACTTCCTATGTTCACATCCATTTCTAAAAATGATGAAAAGCAGTTGACCTAGAACCGATTCCTCTGGCCACCACTGGTCATAGGCCTCCAGTCTGAAAAGCAACCCTCCACCATCTCCTTCCAACTTCTACCTTGGAACCCGTTCTGTATCCAAATGGTTAGTTGTTCCTGTATTCCATGTGATCTAGCCTTGCAAACCAGTCTACCATGAGGAACCTTGTCGGATGCGTCACTGAAGTCCACATAGATTATGTCCACCACTCTGCCCTTATCAATCTTCTTTAAAAAAACTCAATCAAGTTAGTGAGACACGATTTCTCATGCACAAAGCCGTGTTGACTATCCCTAATCAGTCCTTGCCTTTCCCAAATACATGTACATTCTGTCCCTCAAGATTCCCTCCAAGAACTTGCCCACCACCAATGTCAGGCTCACTGGTCATTAAACCTCTGACTTTTCCTTACCACCTTTCTGAAACAGTGGCACCATGTTATCCAACCTCAAGTCTTCCAGCACCTCACCTGTGGTTATCAATGAAACAAATCTCTCAGCAAGGAGCCCAACAATTACTTTCCTAGCTTCCCACAGAGTTCTAGGATATATCTGATCAGATCCTGGGGATATATCCGCCTTTATGCATTTTAAGATGTCCAGCACTTCCTCCTCTGTAATATGGACATTTTTCAAGACGTTGCTAATTATTTCTCCATGTTCTCTATATTCCATATTCTTCTGCACAGTAAACACTGATACAAAATACTCATTTAATATCCTCTCCATTTCCTGCAGTTCCACACATAGACAGCCTTGTTGATCTTTAACCAGCCCTATTTCATCTTTTGTTTTTTTTTGTTCTTAATGTATTTAGAGAATCCCTTTGCATTCTCCTTAACGCTATTTGTCAAAGTTATCTATTGTCCCCTTCTTGCCCTCCTGATTCCCTCTTAGGTATACCCCCTACTACCTTTAGGGATTTTTAGATAATTTAGGGATTCACTCAATCCCTGCTCTCCGTACCTGACATATGCTTCCTTCTTTTTCTTGACCAAAACCTCAATTTCTGTAGTCATCCAGCCTTTCCCTTCATCCTAACAGGAACATACAGTCTCTGAACTCTCATTATCTCATTTTTGAAGGCTTCCCATTTTCCAGCTGCCCCTTTACCTGTGAACATATGCCCCAATCAACTTTTTAAAACTCTTGTCTAATACCGTCAAAATTGGCCTTCCTCCAATTTATCATCATGAAAAAAATTTAGCTTATAAGCCCAGTGACAATGTATATAAAACCATAAGACCATAAGAAACAGGAACAGAAGTAGGCCATTTGGCCCCTCATGCCTACTCCATCACTCAACAGCATCATGGCTGAACTGACAGTCCTCATGCCCACTTTCCTGTCCCTTCCCCATAACTTTTGATTCTTCTACTGATCAAGAAACTAGCAGTAATTATTAAGTTAGTGCATCATTAGAAGCTCAGTTACTTCCAATTTCACTGATTTCTTAGGGTTGCCGTGTTGACTATCCCTAATCAGTCCTTGCCTTTCCCAAATACATGTACATCCTTTCCCTCAAGATTCCCTCCAAGAACTTGCCCACCACCAATGTCAGGCTCACTGGTCATTAGACCCCTGACTTTTCCTTACCACCTTTCTGAAATAGTGGCATTCAATACTACAACTTCAGAGGCAGAACAGAATTACTGATAGCCAATTCTTAACTTCCATGATATGTTGTGAATGTACCAGTTATTAAAGTTGCTGTTGGTTTCAGTGGAGTAATGATAGTGTCCATTTACAGTTTTGTTATCTGTCAAATTCTGGACTGTAAAGAACAGTAAAGGAAGATAAAAGAGAAAAGAAATGCAAAAAAAAAGAAACTTACAGGAGGATCTCCAGACTGGCACACTAAAGAAACTGCAATTATTTTAGAAGAAAAAGGGTAGTTAAGGGTAGTTAAGGCCTTTAAGAACAGACGGTTTTAATATTGCAGATGAATACCAAGAAATTTCATATTTGTCGGCATTACTGAAGAAAGGTCACTGGACCAAAACTTTAACCTTGTTTTCTCTCCACGGATGCTACCACACCTGGGTTTCTCTAGCAATTTCTGTTTTGTTTCAAATTTGCAGATTCTGCTTTTTTATTATTATTGTTGAATAATTACTTTTTCCCATCTTTACAGTGAAGAGAGGATAATATACCTGATATTCCAAGGAAATTAATAATGCATCAAGGACTGGCACACATTATAGTTAGCATAAGCAAGAAAATAGCAATAGAAATATTATGTCACCAAAGATTGACAAATGCCAAATACCTAATGGCAAATTTTTAAAGGAAGTGGGTGATTAAATTGCGAACATGAAAATTACAACTTTGAAATCTCTTCCAACTCAGGAATTTCCCTTTTACAGGAAAATTGCAATCGTAACTCCAATATTTAAGAAAAATGAGAGAGAATCTAGGAACTTTTGGATCTGCTAATTTAAAGTGACAAAGAACTTGTGCAAAAAATAAGCTGAGAGCCAACATGAATCTCTCTAACAAACTTAATTGAATGTTTTAATGATGTAATTAAAGTAGTATTCCTCACAATATGGTCTTTTCATTAGAGAGACAAAATGCAGATTGGGCTTTACAGAATACCAACATTCTGTTCTCAAAAATGAACCTGAGATTCTAGTTTCCTTCCACTTCAATTTACCATCGTGCTCCCCGGTCAATATTTCTGACTCAGGCCTGCTGCAGTGCTCCAATGAGGCTCAATGCAAGCTGGCAGAACAGCATTTAATTTTCTACTTGGGGATCCTGCGACCTTCAGGACTCAACATCAAGTTCAATAATTTTAGGGACTGAGCACCTTCCTCCACATCCTCTATCAACCTCCCCCCACACTCTAGGCCTTGTCATCACATGTCAAGAGTGTGGTGCTGGAAAAGCACAGATGGTCAGGCAACATCTGAGGAGCTGGAGAATCGACATTTCGGGCTTAAGCCCTTCATCAAGAATGAGGCTTTTGAGCTGGGGTGGGGGGGTTGGTTACTGAGAGGTAAATGGGAGAGGGTGAGGCTGAGGGGAAGGTAGCTGAGAATGATATAGGCAGATGAAGGTGGGGGAGAAGATGATAGGTAGGAAAGGAGGGTGGAGATGGGAAGGATGACGGACAGATCAAGAGGGCATTGAAGGTTTGGACTGGGATAAGGAGGGAGGGGAAATGGGAAAACTGGTGAAATCCATCAACCTTCCCACCTATCCGTTCCACCCTCCTCTCCTACCTATCACTTTCTCTCCCATCTTCATCTACCTATCGCATTCTCAGCTACCTTCACTCTCCCAACCCCAACCCCCTCCTATTTATCTCTCAGAACCCCCTGGCCCACAAACCTCATTCCTGATGAAGGGCTTATGCCTGAAATGCCTATTTTCCTGCTCCTCGGATGCTGCCTGACCTGCTGTACTTTTCCTGCACCACCCTCTTGACTCTGATCTCCAACACCAGCAGTCTTCACTTTCTTCTTGTCATCACATGGGCAGCTTTCAGCATAGTCAACTTATTTTCACATTTTAGTGGTCCCCATCATCAGGTTTTCTTCTTCCCTGGCTTATCATTATCCATACCCTTTGTTTGCCTAACTGTCTTTCTCTCTCTTTATGCTCGGTCTCCACCTATTCTCTCACATCTTTACCTCCATCCACTGTCTCACGTATATACCACCTTTGCCTAGCTACTGGACCTTGGACCCAAAATGTTGACTCTGAATTCACTCTACAGATGCTGCCAGATCTGCTGGGTTTCTCCACAACTTCTGGGTCTTGTTACTATGAAGTAAAGTAATAGATGGTGGGGTGCTTATGGATATTGATGTCCTGAAAGTTTCTGACTTTCACATAAGAGATGTTTAGATAAAATTCAGCAATAAAAGATTAAGATTAAGAATACTGGATTACACTTCATTTGGAAGGATATTATCACTGGTGTCCCAGAATGATCTATGCTGCATGTCAACCAGTCACTGTACCCTGTATATAGTAATAGCTTAGATCTGAGTTTGACAATTACAAAATGATTGGTAGATTAAGCAATGTACATGGGGTTAATATGTGTACCTATAATGGTATTAGAAATTGTAATATTGCAAAGCAATATTGATTTGAGATGTGGAAGAAGGATAGCGAGTTTTGAGAAGATTTGTAGCTCAAGTTGAGGTTCTGGATGTAGGTTACCTTGCTGAGCTGGAAGGTTTGTTTACAGACGTTTCATCATCATACTAGGTAACATCTTCAATGAGTCTCCGGATGAAGCACTGGTGGTGTAGCTCACTTTCTATTTATATGTTTGGGTTGCCTTGCATATGTGATGTCATTTCCTGTGGTGACACAATTTCCGGGGGTGATGTCATTTCCTGTTCTTTTTCTCAGGGGTGATAAATGGGATCCAAGTCATGTGTTTGTTGATAGAGTTCCGGTTGGAATGCCATGCTTCTAGGAATTATCATGTGTGTCTCTGTTTGGCTTGTTCTTGGATCAAAGTGGTGTCCTTCCTCACCCACATATCACTAACTAGCCACAAAACAACATGACCCACTTTCACCATTATTTTTACATTCAGATGAGGAAGGATACCATTTCAACTGGGACAACACATCCATTCTAGGACAAGCCAGAGACACGCATGAGAATCCCTAGAAGCATGGCATTCCAACTGGAACTCTATCAACAAACATATTGACTTGGATCTCATTTACCACCCCCTGAGAAAACCGGAACTGGAAATGATATCGCCATAGGAAATGACATCACCACAGGAAATGACATCGCCAACCCAAGGAAACCCAAACATATATATATAGAAAGCGGGCTACACCACCAGTGCTTCATCCGAAGGCTCATTGAAGATGTTACCTAATATGATGATGAAACATCAGAAAACTAACCTTCCAGCTCAGCAAGCAAACCTACATCCAGCGGAAGAAGGATTTCAATGCAGGAAGTGAGATCATCAACTTTGGACCAATAGAATGGACCTGCAAATTATTTAAAATGGTGAAAATCTAGAAGTAGCTGTCCAAAATGAGTTAATGGGCTGCATACAAAGGTCCCTAAAATGAAATATTTAAAGAAAAACTTGAACAGGTTAATGGTACTTTAACCTTTGTAATTAGAGAGTTAGAATACAAAGCTGAAGACATCCTTCTACTATTATTCAAAGCCATGATTGTTCTATATTTGGAATACTGTGAGTAGTTCTGGGCACCACACCTTAAAGGATACATTGATTTTGAAAGAGGTATAGTTCAGATTCACTAGAACATTGCCAAATGTTAGATTATGGGGAAGAATGCATACACTAAATTTAAACTCACTGGAATATAAAGAAGAGAAGTAATTCTTACATTTATTTTACACCTTTTTATAGCTATACACATTTCAAAGTGCTTTTTAGCAAATGAAGTACTGTTGAAGCACAGCCATTGTTGTAATTTTTACACAGCATGCACCCACATACAGCAATGCAATAGCAAGTTTTGAGAAGATTTGCAGCTCAGGTTGAGGTTCTGGATGTTAGTTTGCTCACTGAGCTGGAAGGTTCATTTCCAGACGTTTTGTCACCATACCAAGTAACGTCATCAGTGAGTCTCTGATGAATCACTGATGTTATGACCTGCTTTCTATTTATGTGTTTAGGTTTCCTTGGGTCGGTGATGTAATTTCCTGTCATTTTTCTCAGACGGTGGTAGATGGTGTCCAAGTCGATGTGTTTGTTGATAGAGTACTGGTTGGAATGCCATGCTTCTGGGAATTCTCATGCATGTCTCTGTTTGACTTGTCCAAGGATAGATGTGTTGTCTCAGTCCCTGATGATGTTACCTAGAATGGTGACAAAATGTCTGAAAACGAACCTTCTAGTTCAGCAAGCAAACCTACATCCAGCAATGTGATAATCATCAGATGTGTTGATTAAAGGGTTAATATTGCCAAAACAACATGAATAGCTCTCCTCTTCTTCTTTGAAATAGTGCCATGTTGACATCCATTTGAGAAAGCAGACAGACTTTGCTTTAAGGTCATATCTAAAAGCAGCATCTCTAGCAGTGTAGCACTTCTTCAAAACTTCACTACGGTGTCTGTCTTGATTTTTGTGCTCAAGTCCCAGACTATAATTTGAATCCAGAATGTTCTGACTCAAAGGTGAGTGTGCTACAACTAATAGAAGGAGGATGTAATTTGATAAAGCTTTTACTTTAAGGTAGATAAAGAGAAACTTTATTCTGTTAGAAAGGGAATGTAGGCATAATCTTAAAATCAGAGCCAGGTCATTTCAGAAAAAGGTTAGAAAATCCTTTGAATTATCTAATTGTGGAATTTTTCATGCTCAAAAAGTTTCAGATGCTAATTTTTTTTCTTAATGATTAACATGAGGGTTAAGAGTCAAATATATTGTTGTGGGTCTGGAGACACGTGTAGTCCAGACCAGATAAGGATGGCAGTTTCTTTCTCGAAAGGACATCAGTGAACCAGATGGGGTTTTCTACAATAGATTTATGGTCATAATTAGACTCTTAATTCCAGATTTTTACTGAATTTAAATTCTGCCATCTGCTGTGGCAGGATTCAAATCCAGGACCCTCAAACGTTACCAAGGTCTCTGCATTAACAGTCCAGTGATAACAACACTAGGCCATCACCTCCCCAGCTTAACATTTATGTCGGAGATTTATAATTAACTGCTAGTCAAGATTATAAAAGAGATGGAGCCAAGGTGACTGGATGGATTTGAGGCACTGATCAGTAATGAACTCATTGAAAAGTGGAACAGACTAGATGGGCTGACTATCCTAGGTGAAAGTGAGGACTGCAGATGCTGGATTTCAGAGTCTAGATTAGACTGGTGCTGGAAAAGCACAGCAGGTCAGGCAGCTCCCGGGGAGCAGGAAAACCGAAGTTTCGGGGCAGAAGCTCTTCATCAGGAAGAGTATTTAGGGCTGAGTATCCTGTTCATTTGTTCTAAGGGATTGTCTTAAACACTTTTCAAATTTGGCTTTATGCCACACTGAGATACAGTCAAACCACATATCATGAATTTGCCTAACTGTGCCAAAAAAAAGTAATCTATCATTCAAAATCAGTGGTCAAAACTCACCCCTATCTGCAACCACTTTCACTTACGTAGCAATCTCACTCTCATTCTTGTGCTCTTTGTGTTAATGTGATGGCTCCCAAGCAAATTGGTAGTGCTAAGTGTGCCCAGTGCAAAAAGACGAAGCTCAGTAAAAGGTGACAGTATTGCAAAATAGTATGTCTGCTAGTGCTGTAGGCCATGTCTTCAGCCTCAATTAGTCTACTGGTCAGTCTATCAAGAGTGGAGAGGCCGAAATAAGAAAAGCTGTGAAGGAATCTGCCCTTCTCAAAGTGCTAAGTTGACATCTGTTGTTCTGGATATCCACTATGTAATGATGGAAAAGAGGCTTAATTTGTGGATCGAGGAGATGATGATGGACAGGTAGACTGTAGTGTATGGTTATGCCCTGCAGCAGCAAGTGTTGCACATCTATAAGCACCTAACGAAAGACGTGCGGGGTAACAAACCTTTCACGGCGAGTAAGGGGTGGCTAGAAAAGATTTATGAATCACCATGGTCTTCACAACATCAAGCTGAGTGGGGAGGTTGGTTCTGTCGACCAGGAGGCTGCCGGTGCTCTCGTGCCAATGTTCTTTAAGCTGGTTGAGCAGAAGAGATATAGGAGCAAGCGCTACTTAATGTCAACAAAACCTGCATCTTCTACCAAATGGGGTCCCACATGTACATCATTAAGCAAGTCACCGAAGCACCTGGATTCAAAGACCATGTTGTTGCTTGCCACCAACACTAAGGGAGACTTCAAGTATAAACCGCTGATGAACTGCAGAGCTGACAACACTTGTGCCCTCAAAGGGAAGAACAAGAAGTGTATGCCTGTGCACTGGAGGTCTAACAAGAAGGCCAAGATGTCTGCTCAATCTTTCTGGGACTGGGCTAACAACTATTTCAGCCCAGAAATCAAGAAGTATCTCTAATCAAAGAACCTAGCCTTCAAAGTCCTTCTCATCCTTAGTAATGCACCCACTCATTCTTAGGATCAGATTCAAAGTGTCACCCCAACACCTCATCATTGATTCAGCCACTCAACCAGAGGATCATCAAGGTGTTCAAGAGCCACCACACCACAACCTGTACCGAACTGCCTGCCAAGCCTCATCTAGAGATGTAAATCTGATGATAATGGACTTCTGGAAGAGCTCAACATCTGTCACATTATTGACTTTGTCTATGCTGCTTGGGAGGCGGTCACAACTTCCAGCATCAACAACTGCTGGAAGAAGGTTTGGTCTGACTGTGTGACCAACTTTGAAGGCTTCCCCATTGTCGATTATGTTGTCAAGATCACCCTATGTCTGGCCAAGGAGATCAGAGGGGAAGGCTTCGAAGACACAATCGAGGACAAAGTTGAGGACATGTTGACCCAAACGGCTGAGGAACCAACAAACAGGGATTTGAGAAAGATGGCTAACAAGGGGCTCAATAATGGCAACAGTGACAATGATGTTGAATATCTCCTCAAGGTCAAGCCTCTTACTTCAGTGAAGCTGTCATCCCTGCTTAACACCATTGACACCATCTGCAAATTCAAGAGGGCAGTCAAGGCAGCAAGTCTCCCCAATGTTGAGCTCTTCCAAAGGATATCCAGCAGTAGGCACTACAAACAATGTTGAAACGGTTCCTCTGACCTGTTCCAGTAGACAGCTCTTTGCCTCAAATCTCCATGAGCAAGGGCATAGGTGCTTGGGAGAATGAACAGATTTGAAAGGAAAGTCTTGAGAACATCTGCCAGATGAAGATAGAGAAAGAGGTCACATCATCGGGAAAGAGTGGCTGGTAGGGAGGCATGTCAGCACCATCCTCCCCCTCCCACACCCAGTAACCACCCATAACCCCCTCCCAAACCCCCACTCCCACCCCGCCCCCAGGAGCCCCAGCCTGGTACACAGAACTTTTCAACTTTATTGGTGAATCCCAGAATTGTTTTTAATATTTTATTCTATTGACATTAACTTTTATTTCAGATGTCTTATTAATTAAAAAAAACAAAATAACAGGTGAAATGTCATAATCTTGGGATCCGGGAACTTAATACTATTTTTTATCAAGTTATTAAGCTCCGCGCTCATGAATTCATCAGTTACGAGGATTTTTAAGAACGGAACCCCAAATACAGAGTAATAACTATATATTCAAGTATGTAATTCACCAGCAATGTCAGACAACCTCCTTCATGTTTTGGAGATCACCCCAGTCCTTCATGTTGTGTGACAGCATTTTGCTCTGGAACCAGGATATTTTTGTAACATGGTGGAATTTGAATTCAGTAAAGAACATCTGAAATTAATAGTCTAATGATGACTATGAAACCTTTGTCGATCATCACAAAAAACCATCTGGTTCACTAATATCCTCCAGGGAATGAAATCTGCTATCCTTGCCTGGTCTAACCTACATGAGATTTCAGACCTATAGCAAGGTGGTTGACTCTTAACTTCCCTCTGAAATGGTCTAGCAAGCCGGTCAGTTGTATCAATCACTAAAACATCTTAAGAAAAGCAATTAAACTGGACAGACCACTTGGCATTGACTAAGGCACCAAAAAGGAAATTCGGCCCAGTAAATCCTGCAAAATCTCATTCACTAACATCAAGGAGCTAGTGCCATAATCAGGAGACTTGTCTCACAGACTGGTCAAGCAACAGCCTAACATCGTCATGGTCTTGGAATCATACCTTATAAACAATAGACTAGAATAGAATCCCTACAGTGTAGAAATGGCCCATTTGGCTCAACAAGTCCACATCAACCCTCCAAAGAGTAACCTACCCAAACCCCATTCCTCTATCACTCTACTTTTATCCCTGACTAATGCTCCAAGCAACACTATTGGCAATTTAGCATGGCCAATTCACCTAACCTGCACATGTTTGGATTGTGCAAGGAAACTGGAGAACCTAGAGGAAACCCACACAGAAAAAGGGAGAATGTGCAAACTCCACACAGACAATTACCCAAGATTGGAATTGAACCCGGGTACCTGGTGCTGTCAGGTAGCAGTGCTAACCACTTAGCCACCCTGTCGCTGCAATGTCCTAAACACCACCATCATCCTTGGTTAGGTTTTGACCCAAGAGCAGAACAGACTTAGCAGATGTGGCAGTACAATAATATAGCAATCAGGAGAGAACTGCCCTCACGGTTTTCAACATTGACTCTGAACGCCATGAAGTCTCATCAGGTCAAATATGCATAAGGAAGCCTCCTATTGGTTAACACAAACAAATCAAGCTTGACTGATGAGTTAATATTTGTTCAAGTTGAACACCATTCAGAGGAAGCACAAAGTGTGACAAGCATAGCATGTAATCTTGGTGGAAGACTTCAATGTCCTCCAGCAGCAGTAGCTTGACAGCAACATGACTGATCGATCTGGTCGAGTCCAAAAGGATACAGTGTTAGTTTCAGACTTCAGCAGATGGTGAGGGAACCAACAAGAGGGAATATATACTGACCTCATCTTTACTACTCTGCCTGCCACAGGTGCATCTGCCCATGATGGTATCATTAAGAGTGACCACATATTCCTTGTGAAGGCAAAGTTTCATCTTCACCATGCATGGTTTATCACCACACTAAGTGGATAGACATGGAACATATCTAGCAACTCAAGACTGGGTATTCATGAGGCACTATAGAACATCAGCAGCAGCAGAATCATATTCCAATACAATCTGCCACCTCAACACAAAGCATTTTCCCCACTCTACAATTAAGCCAAGGGATCCACCCTGGTTTAATGAAGAGCTTGCCAAGAGCAAATCAAACAGTACAGCTAAAACACAGACATCCATCTGATAATATGGAAAATTTCCCAGGTATGCCCTGTCCCTCTACTCAAAAAGCAGGACTAATCCAACCCAACCAATCAATTCCCCATCAATAAAGTGATGGAAGGTGTCATCAACAGTGCTATCTCGTAGCACTTGCTCAGCAAGAATTAAACTAACTGTCCTTGACATCCACTACTGTCAAAGTTACCACTGACCAGAAACTGAAATTGACTCACCAGATCAATACAGTGGCAAAAATAGGTCAGAGGCTAGGAGTCCTTTGGCAAGTAACTGCTTCTGATTCCCCAAAGCTACAAGGTACAAGGAAGGAGTGTGATGGATTACCTGGATGAGTGCCACTCCAACAACAAGTAGGAAAATTGCTCAGGAAAACACTCCACTTGAGCCAAGAGCAGGACAGACTTAGCAGATGTGGCAGTACAATAATATAGCAATCAGGAAAAACCTGCCCTCACGGTTTTCAACATTGGCTCTGAATGCCATGAAGTCTCATGGCATCAGGTCAAATATGCATAAGGAAGCCTCCTATTGGAGGCACCACATACACAAACATTCACTCTATCCACCACCAATGCTCTGTAACAGCAGTGTGCAACAACTACAAAACACACTGCAGACATTCATCAATGCTCCTGAGGTAGCATCTTCCAAACTCACATCCATTATATTCTAAAAAGATACGGTCAGCAGATTCATGCTGACTTGGAAAAATATCTCCATTCCTTTGGCATCACTGGTTTAAAATCCTGGAATTCCCTCCCCAACAGCATTGTGGGTTAACCTACAGCACATTGACTACAGAGGTTGAAGAAGGTAACTCATCACCACCTTCTCAAGGGCAACTAGGGATGCACAATAAATACTCACCAGCCAGGAATACCCACAGCCCATGAGTGAATTAAGTAAAATGTGGGAATCTTTTCTCTGCACTTTTAATCAACTCAATTTTCCATGTCTGTCTTAACTGGATATTGGGAAGTATTTGGAAGCAGCTTCTCATTAATAGAGGGAAAAATTATTGATGTGGGAAAGGGTTAATGAGTGAAAGGAAATGTTATTTAACTCAGTATTTAACGTGAAAACGTTTGTTCGGATTGGTAACTGCGTGTTTTGGTAACCTTCACTGAAAAATAATCCCTGAAACCTTAGACAAATATCCTTTCTGAGTGCTTATGTTATTGCACAATACAAGCTTTATGTTGTAATAAGTAACATAATTGACTCATAAATAATAGTCAATAGAAAAACAAAAGTGAACATGTTTCGAAGTCGAGTGTGAAGTATTGTCAGAATAAAATTTAGAAAATAAATGCATGAAAATGTCACTGAAAATACAAACAATCCTCTGTCCCAATAGTTGTTTGTATAAAACAGCCATTTTTTTTCTGCCATTTACTGTGATAGATATGGAAAGAAAACATCATTATTCATCCTGAAAAGCAACACGTTACTACAAATGATATTTTAAACGTCTAAGGTCCCACAAACTTCTTTTTATCCTTTTACTTGTTTTAAACCTCATGCCGATATGGAAAAATGATGTGGAAACCGATGTGTTAAAACCAATGATCAGCTCCTTTGCTTCATTTGTAAATGTTGTGGTGAACGTGACATTCGATTTTGCTGATGCTTAATTTTCTAGATAGCAATTTGAAAGCCGAATTATTTGGGTTTTGGAAATTAAATACCTTAATTCCACCATTATCTAACAGTAATTCTGCGTCGGTAATCAGACTTGCATTAAGGATATTCTAAACGGCAATTGAATTAAGGACAGTTTCAATGTAATGTTTTGCACCATAATAAAAAAGTGTTCCCTTACAGCACAGGCACCGAAGAGCGGCGGGGTAGACGTGACTGGAATGTTCAACTATTATGCAACATACCAACGGAGCGGTGACTCACACATATCCGATGGAAAAGAGTTCAAGCAACAATTATATTTTTATTAACGGAAACATCGTATGAATGTGAAAATCGCTCTTGCTGCTTCCCCAAATTGTTCGAACCGGAGAAAAGAAATCCAGCTTGCTCTCATTCTGGCTTAGGCATCACCGTTCTAAGCAACTCCTCAGCGAATGTTTGATGTCGCTAACGCACAGGACCGGGGAATTCATGTAGTTCTCAAGTGTCAGTGTAGTTGCACATGGATGTAATGGTGGAATCCTAGACGTGATGGGGGCTCGATGTTTGTGTCTGGATGATGCCGGCGGAAACGTTTTGAAAGGGAACTTTGCGCGGTGATGTTAGCATTGTAAGATGCTTCCCTCCTGCCCGCATCAGGTAGTGAACATTTGGTGTCACACCGAGTGCTGGAAAGTGAGCAGCTTTCTCGCAGCAACATATCCTGCACAGTAGGCGGACTGCTCTTAGTCGCGCAGACTCAGACCATATGACATCAACTAACCACGTTACTACTTCTCAAAGAAAGCAAATATATGGAGTGTATGATGCACGGGGGCTGGCGCTCAGACTCCTTCCTGCCTTAGCAGCTACCCCCATCAGCCAGAGCTGACGCGAGTCTTGTTGCACATCATACACCCAGCCCGAGTGGATCTGCATCAAACACTGTGATTTACCCGCTTTGAACTCGAATGATAGGACGCCGCTGATTACGGATCTAGGAAAGAACATTAACTGCAGATTTTGTTTTTTTTTTAAACAACAGCTTCACCTTCAAAGGTAAGTGGCTGATGCATTGGATGAAAAAAAATGCACGGTGCGCATGTCGATTGAGATCGCTTGTTTCAGATCGTGCTTTTTATTTTTTGGAGAAAATTCTCAGCTTTTTCCCCCAAATGTTGCCTAAAGCTACTCTCAGTAAACCGGCATGTGCGTGCAGTATGAAATGACATTAATGCGGGCTGAAATAACAATTGAAACAGGAATCGTGTGAGGATTCCACTTTCACTTTAAAATCTGGCATCTTAGAGTAAGTGAATGAATGAACCAGAGTACGGTGTCGAACGCAAATATCAGCATGGGTAAATGACCAAGTGGAATGCTCAATGCATGATTGCCCTATCTGGCCATGAAGATGCACCTTGGTTTCCATTGGGAAGCGATTAGCTGGAAGGCAATTAATCGGTGCAAGATGCATGTAATTTTCTATCGTAATTAAGCCGTAGGTTATGATTCGCAGTTGCGTTCCTGCAAAAAAAAAGCATGAGGAGGACTCTAGAGCAAATAAGCATCCTTCAAATAAACCCAGGATCAGATAATCAGAAGCGCGCCAATAGAGGTTTAGTAACGTACCAGAGGATAAAGCAACGTTTCTCTGCTTTGATAGTCGAAAGAGCAAATAGACCTTTCGTTCCTCGTGGTGAAAAGAGCAAATCTCAGGTTTGTGCATTGACAGAGGTTTAAGTAATAATCTAAAAGCGACACCTTAATGTGGATCTCGTGGCTGAAAACTCAAGACACGTTCCAACAACCTCCCACCGCTTCCACCAGGTTTACTGCATTTTTAGTAATGTTCATAGTCTCGTCTTTCTAAAATAAAACAAATCACCCAGCTTTATTTGGAAGTGAAGATGTTTCAAGGGAATGTTTTGTTACACTGACAATGTTTATCAGCAATGCCTTAGACTCCAATTTGATATTTTCAAATATTGAATTAACGCAGAAAGTCATCATTTCTGGCGAGCCTCTTTGCTGTATGCTGCAGTGGTAAACGGGTTAAAACAAACATAGATACATGAATTAAAGCGTGAATAATTCAAGCCCCTTAATAGGACTTGGTAAATAACTATAAATTGATTCATCAGTTATTAGGGAAAATAAAGACATGGGAATTCGGAAACGATATGTACAAAATCTTTCTTGTTAATATTGAGGAGAGATTGTGGAGTAAATTTGATAAAGACTGCATGAAGTAACTGTTAGTCTAATGTGACGATGTACATGGTTAAACAGCTTTCCGAATTATATATGTTAATAGTTCTTAAAACAATGGATATGATTGGCAAGATTTACTCGCTGACAAAACGGGAAGTGTTTTTTTTAGATTACATTAGTGGCCAGTTACAATCGCGGAGTATTCCCTACGAATATGATCACTTGACATTGTGCATTGGTATGTGAGCAGATTGATTCCTCTGAACGCGTGCAGAATCCCCTTGATACTGTCTTAAAGTGCAACTCCCAGCACAAGGTCAGGATTATTTGTTTTGTGAATTCTGTGTGAAACATAATCCGATGAGACCATTAAAACTCAGTAGCAACAAATTATGGTCAAATGCGTATTGCAGATCAATGCAGTTCTCCGAATACATCAAATATAGATCGCTCTAAAACCGCACCTGTGTCAAATATAAAAGGTGGGAATACTCATCCTTCAGATGCTTAGTCTTCGGTTTCATGCGCAATTGTTTTTTATTGCGCCTGTGAATCATCCTTGATTTTAGTGTACTAATATAAATGCTACAATAAGAGTGGTAATATCGTCTATACAGTAGAGCCACTGGGCATTTTTACTTGCTGCATCAAACGCCCAAAGGAATTTTCAAAGTGAGGTACGAAAGCTCTTCACCATGAAATGTAGCATTGACAGCACTGGGCTCCAGGGGCCGATCATTCCGGCAACTGGGAGGAGTGCAATACAAGAATAAAATTAGGAGGGCATCACAAATACAGTTTGAAGATTTAGAGAAAGTGTTAGCTGTCTCTCTAGCTTTTCTGTCTGCATAAGGTACTTGAGACAATTCAAGCATGTTTCCGGATAACCGATTTGCAGCTTATCTGTGATTGTTTTAAACTTTTTTAAAAAAATTGGAATATCCAAGCTGCAGTTTTCAAGTCTAGCGAGAAATGACATCCGATGCAAAAAAAGGTTCATAGGCTACAAAGAAACCTTTGTAATTTGTGCTGGAAATGACTTTAACGATATCAGATGCCTCATTCCATTCTGTCGTCAATAAATTTCAAAACACAAATAGAAAACAAAATATTAAACGATGCATCAAAATAAAATAGAATAACTCCAGAGGTGTTTCTAGCCGGAGAAAGCCGGCTGATTATCCAAAATTCTTTTACACTGCAGATCTCCCTCACATTTGCAAAATGAGTATGTTTTAGTAAAAGTAACGCCACAAAATCGTCCATCCATAAGCAATCATGAATGCATAAATGATACTCAATTCTAGTGATTGGAATCAATAAGAACCAGAAAATACTATTATTTGTTTTTCAGCGGTGTAGCTGTGTTTTTATATTTTGCGTATTAAGGTCACATCATAAACATTTGTCAACCTATGTAATAATCTTTGGTTAATCTTTGAGCCTCTCTTTTGTATTACGATCGTGCTTAAGTATTTGACCGGGTTCAATTTTATTACATTTTCGCTATGTCATTTTTAAAGATCTGTCTCTGTGTTTACTAATCATGGACGTTAACGTATTTCCATCTGTTAACAACAGCTCCTGTTGGAATTAGTTGCGTTGAAGAACACAACGGGTGACGTGATCATTGTGTCCTTTATTATTATGGCTACAGTGGCGAGTACTTTTTCAGATTTCAATAAATGCTGTGAAACCTGAAACGAAAATAACATGTTTGTATTATCACCAGGTTTTGACCAGAGGGCGCCACTGATTTATATAGGTGATTCTAGCTGTTCATCGAAATAAACAGCGATGTACACACGTTGATATGGCATCAGTATTTTTTGCTACATTACTAGTATTGTGAAGTGATCGTTAGACTTTTAAATTGACTTTGTTTCTTTTTATGATAAAGACATTTTGTACGGGTATACAAATCCCCTTCCCTTAGCTAACTGCAGAAGCATCAGTTCTCACTGACTGCTTTACAAATTTCTTAATTATGCGCCTTTTTTTCCTAGTCTCAGTTAAGTTTTACTTCAGGAACTAACTTGCACCACTGTCAAAAGCATCTTCTGGCTTCCATAAATAAGTTTTTTTTTTACATGCTGTCTCTTAAATTCATTGGATATGCTACTACCTTTTTGAAGTGTACCCTCAGTTGTTAAATAGACAACCATATTTCAAGATGGCGAAAGCACAAATGATTCCTGGCTAATGAGCTATATAATCTGCCAGAAGTAGATTTAAATACAAAATAAATAACTGCAGATGCTGGAAATCTGAAACGAAAAGACGGAAATTGCTGGAGAAACTCTGTGCAGTAAAAGCAGTGTTAAAGTTCAGTTCAGTCCTTCAGTTTTGAGGAAGGGTCAATGGATCTGAAACATTAACTCTGCTTTCGCTCCACGGATTCTGACAGGTCTGCTGTTTCTCCAGCAATTTCTGTTTCTGGACTATTTTTCAGAGTAAACTTTGCCTTGGGGGAAGAAAAATGTAAGAAATGTTCACCAGCTGGAATTGTGAGAGAAGACAGTAGACCTCAGAAAAGAGGGTGTGTAAAATTGGACCAATACGCTGTCTCGGGATAAGGGGGTTGCCATTTTTGGAAGTATTGACCAAAAGAGAAATTCTTTCACTCAAAGAGTTTGAAATCTTTGGAATTCTATGCAGCAGGTAGCTTTGAATGCTCAGGCTTTGAGTATATTTAAGGTTGACATTGATAGACTTATTCTTTTTAAGAGAATCATAAGATGGGGATCAGGCAGGAAACTGGTGTTCAAGATGAGCCATAATCATGAATGACAGAGCATGCTCACCGGGCTGTCTGATATTCTCCTCCTCTTACATTTTATATTTTTAACCAAGGTGGGGGAGAAAAGCTTTTGTGCCATCAGGATATCCCAAAGCACGTGACATTCAGCGATTGTTACTTTTGAAGTATTTTGATGTTGGAACCATGACAGCCATTATATACGCAATCTCCCACAGTTAGCAACAAAATAAAAATATAGATGGTCTGGTCTTCGAGGTGTTGGTTGAAGGATAATCAAGAGAACATCTTTTTATTATTTGATTGGGCAGGCCTTACACAATTAATGGTAAGGCCCTGGGGAGTGTATTCAAACAGAGAGACCTACGCGTTCAGGAACATATTTCCTTAAAAGTGGCTTCATAGGTAGACAGGGTGGTGAAGAAGACATTTGTCATGCTTGCCTTCCTTGGTCAGACTATTGAATATAGAAGCTGGAATGTCATGTCATGGTTGTACAGGGCATTGGTAAGGCCATTTTTAGAGTACTCTATACAGTTCTGGTCACCCTGCTATAGGAAGGCTATTGGAATTGAATTGTAAAGGTTGCAGAAAAGGTTTACAAGGATGCTAGAAGATTTGAGTTATAAGAAGAGGCTGGGATTTTTTTTTCCCCAGGAGCGTAAAAGGTTGAGGAGTGACCTTATAGAGTTTTACAAAATCATAGATAAATTGAATAGCAAAGGTCTTTTCCCTAGGGTTGGAGAATTCAAAACTAGAGGTCATAGTTTTAAAGTGAGAGGGAAAATATTTAAAAGGAACCTGAGGGGCAATTGTTTTTCCCACAGAGGGTGGTTGGTATATGCAGAGGAAATGGTGGATGCAGTTGCAGCATTTAAAAGACATTTGGTCAGGTACATGGAAAGGAAATGTTTAGAGGGACATGGGTCAAATGCATGCAAATTGGGCTAGTTTAGTTTGGGACCGAAGGGATTGTTTCCATGCTCTGTGACTCTGTAAATAATGTATATTTGAAGCTGAGAATGCAGCTGCTGGTGTTCTTTACTGATTGTTTACATTTTATGGGAATTTGAATTGCAAGGAAAATTAGACATTTGAGTAATAAATAGAGGAAGAGCATTCCTTCTTTACTGTAGATCTAATCAAATTTTAAACACTTTTTTAAAAAAGAAATGTACATAAATGCTTTGGTCATAGCACACAAAGAAAACATCGATTCATAGTGTAGTTGGAAAAACACAATACAGAAACATTTAAGTACTTTTTAAATTTAGGACTATGTTATATAATAAAGCAAATATTAACTGAAGTTTCCAAACTTTAGTCCTCGGGATTATAAGATTTCCTATGTAATAGTTTCAGTCTTTTGGCTATTGTAACTCATTCTCAGTTGCTTATGTAACTTTGCCCCTTATATCAAGGCTGAGAGACGCATTAATGTTAGGTAACTGATACCAAATTTATTTTCTCAATCTTGTCAATGACCTTGTACCCAGTTTGGAGTTGTGCCATAAGTACTTTGAAAATGGAGGCCAATTTTCCAGTCTGTTCTTAATGGGAGGTTGTAACATTTTTTGGGGGGTAGGAATAAAATACTTTTATCTCTTTTACTATTTATTGAGTCTCCAATCGAAGGCAGGAGACACGGATTTTATGTAGAATATTCTGCAATTGTGGGAACAACTTTGTCATTTCTGTTGTAAACAAATATAGGTACCTTTACCCTGGAATATTTTTGTTGTTCCTAAGAAATTTCTGATTCTTTTCTGTGTGAAAAATTTTGAACCTTTCTTAAGTGAATGCAAACAACTTTGTTTTTCTCCGACACCTTAGGAAAACATCTATAATTTGATTGTTGTAGTTGGTTTCCCAAGGTCTGATTATGAATTTTACCCAAGCATATGATTGCGTGAAGTTGTCTAATCGTGGTTATATTTAGAACATATAATTCTGAGAAAAGGGTTTAATATTTTCAGTGCCAGCTTTTGTAGGATTTTAACATCTACAACAGAAAAACAGGCTTTTTACTTTATCAGGAAACAGGTGGCATGGTTCAAAGATACCCATTTTCTAAAGCAATCCCGATCCTGATGATTAAAATATTGAATTAATGAGACTGGGCATCCAGTTCAAGGACATAGTGTTCAAGGACAGTGATTGATCATCAGTTAGTGTAGCATCTGAAACAAGAACTGAACACATTCTGCTGTGGATTACACAGTGTTGTAGTGGAGGAGGAGGACCATTCTTGCTTGCCAAAATGGACTAGTTTACAATGACATACAGAGAGAAAAGCACACACGCTGTGGCTCCTCTTTTATTCTGTGCCATACTAATTTTTGATAAAAGCCTCACATACAACCAAGTTGACTGTAAAACATGCAATTAATTCTGCTCTAAAAGAGGAATATCGTAAATGTAGATAGCAGACAAGGCAAAGAACTGTGAATTTTATTTTTGAAAACAATTGATTTTAAGTGGAACTTTCAAAGGGATAAACAATCCAATTCAACCTTTTGAATAACAGTAAACAGTTGTCAACTGTTTTAACTGTTTTTCATAGAGTGATTTACTTAGAACTACACAGTTCGTTATCTTGATGCTCTTGGAGTGCAGAGTTCTGACACTGCTCTTGATATAAGTGGATATCAGAGAAAATATTGGCTGCCTAGGTGTAAATATACAGCTGAAAGAATAGAAGAATTGCAGTAAATTATCATGAAAAGGAAAACTTTTTTAAAAATCCAGCACACCATAGCTAATCCTTTTCCTGGCGTGTTGTTGGTCAGGCCAAATGTCCTGTATCATGTTACAAGGAATTTGATTCTTTAAAATGCTGAAAGAAAAGGAAATGCAACAAATGCTTAGAACTAGAATCTACAATTATTTTTGTAGTAAAAGGGTTTCAGTGTACTTAACTATAAGTTTTTTATTTGTGTTTTTATTTATTCAATCACAGACTTAATACTGTGTATTGGACAATTTGTGTTTATTTTAATTAAAGCAAGATCACCATTGTGAAACAAAATCCAGGTTGTGTCATTGGTCATTTAGCCCATCATCAGACCAATTTCATGTTCCAGTAGATTTGTAAGACCAAAAGAAATAGGAGCAGTAGCAGATTATATAGCTTCTTGAGCCTGCTCTACTATTTAATATGATCATTATCGATCTGCCTCAATTCTACTTTCGTGCCTACTACCCTGAGAGACCAAAAATCAACATCCACTGAGCTACTATTCTTGTTAATATTGGCAAATTCAATAACATTTATTATTTTTAATAATGTCAAAATTTTCATAAGACATAAAAATCAGTACTATAATCTGATTTCAAATGGAACTCATGACTCTCTTGGCATGTAGATCTGGTACGATATACTGAATAGATCCATTGTGGCATCCTAGATTACTACACAAAATGGTGATACACAGAAGAAGGAACATTAATGCTGAATACTTTCTAAACTGTCATAGGTGGTTTTGTTTTTTTATTATTTGTTTGTGGAGTGTGAGCTGGCTGGGCCGCTGTTAATTTATTGTCCATCCCTAATTTTCCTTAAGAAGGTGAGTATGAAATGCTGCATTCCATGTGGTATAAGTACAACCCCAGTGTCGTTAGGACAGGAATTCCAAGATTTGGCCAAGCAGCAGTGAAAGGATAGCGATATAGTTCCAAATCAGGATGGAGGGTAAGTTGGAGGGGAACTTGCAGGTGTCAGTGTTTTCATGCATCTCTTGCCCTTATTGTCATTGTAAGGATAGTTGATGGGTTTGGAAGGTGCTGAGTTGCTGTTTGTAATATACATTTCTGCCACTGTGCATTGGTGGTAGATAGGGGTCCCAGTCAAATAGGCTATTTTGCCCTGGATGGTGTCAAGTTTTTTGCATGTTGTTGGAGCTGCATTCACCCAAGCAAATTGAGAATACTCTTATAACACTCCTAACCTGTGCCATGTAGATAGTGCAGAGGCTTTGGGAAGTCAGGAGTTGAGTTGATCACTGCAAAATTCCCAGTCACTGACCAGCTCCTTGTAGCTGGGGTTTATATGATGGATGTTATGTTTAATTTATGACTTTTGCTTGGGTGTTTTGTATTCTGGTGCAAGTAGTGATTGCAAAATTTTGTTCTTAGGTTTATTTGCATTATTCTTCTATCATTTGCCAAATGTACCTTTTTCTCATTTGTCTTTAGATTTTTCTTATACTTTTGCCAAAGTGCTGGGTCCTTCCTAATCCTCTCTTAAATAAACAAATTGGGTGTTTGTCTATGATATAGCAACAGAATACTTAATGTTTGGCTTATGTCTTAAAAACAAAGATAGATGTAATAAATTACCTTTCACATTTATTATAAAATATGTTTGGTCCAGGGGCTTAGAAGACACCAAACACAATGGTACGGTTAGTCTCAGTCTAGTTTTACCACTGTCAACTCACATTCATCCGAGACATTTGCTGTGTTAAATCACTGCAAATGTGCACAACGAGACTGATAATATACCATCATGTCAATGGCCTACTAGTAGTAACATTTAGCATTGCACCACTGTGGAAAGGAGTGATTTTTCTCTATTAAAAGTGAACATTTTAAAAGGAATATTAAAATTTTAAAGACAACCCATTAAATCTTTGCCACCTTCCTGGCTTTACCTTGTAATCTGTTTGCATTCTTGAAGTATCATGAGAAAAAACAGGCATCTATGCTGTTAAATACAGATTAGACAGTTTCTCCTTAGCTAAGTCCAGAATAATGGGCGGCACGGTGGCACAGTGGTTAGCACTGCTGCCTCACAGCGCCAGAGACCCGGGTTCAATTCCCGCCTCAGGCGACTGACTGTGTGGAGTTTGCACATTCTCCCCGTGTCTGCGTGGGTTTCCTCCGGGTGCTCCGGTTTCCTCCCACAGTCACAAAGATGTGCGGGTCAGGTGAATTGGCCATGCTAAATTGCCCATAGTGTTAGGTTAAAAGGGGTAAATGTAGGGGTATGGGTGGGTTGCGCTTCGGCGGGTCGGTGTGGACTTGTTGGGCTGAAGGGCCTGTTTCCACACTGTAAGTAATCTAATCTAATCTAATAATGTAGATGGGCATTATAATTTCCTCATGCCAGCTTGCACCACTCAAATGTAAATCTTGGTTTCAAAGCAAAATCTGCACTGTAATTGCAATTATATTGTTAATATAATGCTCTTCAGAGGGTGGATGTGGACTCAATGGACTGAATGGCCTGCTTCTAAACTGTAGGGCTTCTGTGACATATTGCAAGTTAAAGCAATAAATTGAGCATTTTGTCTTCAAGCGTTTTGGATACACTGTTTATTAGCCATGTCATATAGTGAAATTATAAACAGGGAATATTTGACAAATTAAAGTATTTTTAATGTTTAATATTTTCATGTTTTTGAAATGTAAAATAACCATCAATAAAGATAAGTTAAATAACTAATTTTGTTGGTGATATGATGATTTAATTGCTTTATTAAATGATGCCCAGCATTAGTTGAAAATAGGGTTTCAGCCAATTGTAGTTTTAGGGAGAGTGAAATCTATGAAGTTCTCCCACATCTGTCATTAACATAGTTACATTTAAAGTGAGGCCCAGTTTTCTAAGGCTTCCCGCAGAACAGTGAAAATCAGAAAACTGGATCTATGGCTGTATATCACCAAGTGACAAATAGGAAACAAAAGCTGCACTGTTGCTTCTAGTATATAACCTCACAAAGGGATCACCTTTTGAAAGCTATCGCACTAAATTTCCAGCGTGTGAATGAGGCTGCCCTCTCGAGGATGATTTAGATGCAGAAGAAGAATTTCTGAGGGACCAACAAGTACAGATACAAGGATGCCAAAGGTATTTCAATTTAGATGCACTAATTAATGCTGCAGGACCTGGAGTTTGACCCCTTCACATCTCGCTGAATTTATCCCTGGTTTAACAAGACAGAATGCCACAGAGATGCTCACCTATAAAAGCTAAATGCACTAATATCTGGATTCCATGCAAAACACAAATAATCTAGGCCTGTCAACATTACTAACATATTCTGCCAATATTTACAAGTGTAGTTAACAATGTGATAATGACCAGATAATCTATGGATTTTTTGGTGACATTAATTGAGGGATGGATATTGGGCAGGATAACAGGCTAACTCTCCAATCATCTGCAAAATAGTGCTGTGGATTTTTTTTTCCATCCATCTGAACATGCAGACGGGACCTCTTTAATTTGTCGTCTTAAATGGAACCTCCAACAGCGCAACACTCCTTCCCTACTGCACTGGGGTGTCAGCCTTGATTTTACATGCTTGAGCTCTGTGGGCTTGAATCTGGAAACTGGTAGTTCAGAATTGAGCGTGTTGCCATTTGAGTTCACAACTGATTTTTGTTACAGGTAAGTTACTTTTTCCAGTTTTCCACATTACACTTGGTACATGAAATTAGTTGGCTGTGCTCCATGAATCTCCAATTCTGTATTTTTCATCTCTGTAAATGATCTGCTACATTATTCATGGTTCCTGGTATTTATATCATGCTGTACAAAGACAAAAACATACTCACTGCTTTGAGGATTTCCATTTTGCTTATTATGTAGATGTAGAAGAGACTTTATGATGAATCAATGATGCAGACTTTTTAGTTTAATTACATTGCGGTAGGACCTTGATTTAAACCTCTTTGCACGTAACTGGGTTTGTCAAAGGAAATTGGTCCTTGTCTTCACAAGACAAGCTGCCAGAGAGTTGTACCTCCTGTTACACCATGACCTGCAAATAATATCTAAATTATGACGAAATTATGCACTTGACTGCCAAGGCATACAGGCTGTGGGCCAAGTACAGATAAATGCGATTTGAATAGTTCAGTGCTTGTTTTTTGATCAGTGCAAACTCAGGCCCAAGGGCCTTTTGCTATGCTATAGACCTGTCTGACTCAGTCTTAACTGGATCTATCAAGCCAGGAAGAAGATGCATACAGTAAAGTCATGAACATGTATCAAGCAAACGAAAATGCAATATTTTCAAGGAGCAACACTTACATTACTTTTCCTTTTGGAAGGGAAATATCAACTAGCCAGGATATGTTCTTGTGCAACCCCACATTATAGAAAAATCACGCTTTAGAAACAACACTTAAAGTGTTGGCAATATTATTCTGTTACAGCTAACACGTTTTAAAAGTTTGTCCGATAGAAGCAGTCTCCCCAGTTCAGCAATCACGTTACAGCGAATTCACGTTAACAAAGCTCATATTACAGCAGAAAAATCTGTACATAGAATTTATTGGATGGTAATGTTTGCTCCAGTGCAATGTATTGGGCATGGGACAGATTTGACATTAGTCATTTTGAAATCAAAAAAGTACCTTGCACATCAATGGGATTATCCAGGAAGCAACTGTGATGTATTCATTGTTTGGTATTCCATGATATCTGCATTATTTGAGGGAGAACAACTATGACTTAATGCAAAAACTATCCCTTCTCCTAAGTGTGTGGCACACAACAGGCTTGCTCATACAGACAATTTCCTTGTTCTTATTTGTCAAAGCTACCCATACCTCCAGTGTCATCCCTGAACTCTAATGTTGGCTTCTTTTTTTAACTATCAGCCATGTCCTTAAGACATATCATTTAGAGACATATCAGTCTCAAAAAGTGGGAGCAGCTCTTAGTGTTGAATTTATTGACATAAAAAGGGCAGAATTGTAAGACCTGGTACAAGTGGGAAAGGATCTATTAAGGTCTTTGGATGGCCGTTCCAATGTCCGTTTCCCATCACCAGACATGGCAGCAGTTTTTTAGAATGGTTGATGAGGCCCATCATTACTCCAGATGAGTGTGTTACAATATGGAAACAGGCTCTTTGACCAAAATTAGTCTTTCTGCCTCTTGCGTTCACAACACAATAAAATTAAAACTTTCAAAGGCCCTCAAATGTGGCCCCAATCATTCCTAACCAGACTGTTTGAATGACTATCAGTGAATAATCAATTCTAGACAGTGGTTTGTAGAGTTCTTCAATAATACACTAACCTTAACAGAGCAAAATTAAACAACAAAGTAATCTAATTGATGTCTAAGATTTAAATCCAATAACCTTTGTTTTCAGCTCCATTCAGATAAAAGACAGTCAAACAAATAACGAAGGGAAAAATAATAGAAAATAACAAAACTATCTAGGTTACTTAAGTGGTTTTCATGATCTGTTGTTCCACATTCAAATACAACTGTTTTTTAGTTGATTTTCTGAAACTGTTGATCAGTGTCACTTTTTCAGTTCATTGTGAGGAAGTCAGTTATACTTGTAATTTATTTTCTAGTTTGTGAACTTCAACAGCTGATAATGGCAGGTTAGGCTGGGAGCTTTCAAGTCGTCATGCTGTAGCATCAAAAGCCAAACACCTTCTCATAGCAAACACAGTCCAAAACCAAACGCAAAATTTTGACCTCTCCCTGTCAGACTGACAGCTAAATAGATGGCTTGTTTTTGCTTTTTTTTAAAACACAAGCCTAGAATCCAATGGTCACTTTCACATCTCAGATCATAGCTCTGAAACAAAATTGATGAAAGAATAAAAATAATGAAAATTTCAATCACGGGCCTCAATTGGTTAATTAGACACTGCTGGAGAGCCACGTTCTGCCTGGCTGGTAGAAGGAGCTCAGGGATAAGTGGGTCACCAGTAGGCCAACCCACTTGAGTGGGAGGGTAGCAGCAAATTTCAGACTGTCTTGTTCATGTTGGGTCAAATATCTTCCTTCCCCCATTCTTTTGAAATTTAACCCCTATGCTTCCTGTCACCCAGTATTTCCCAATCTAAGGTCTTCCTCATGGCTCTACTGAGAAGAGACTGTTTAAGGTATCTGTAGCGTGTGCTCTCACGTTGACTGTATGATCTGGTGCTATTCTAGCAGTGTTTCTGTTCCCTTTGGTGTTGCTGCGATGATAAAGTTGCCAACGAGACTCCTCATATTAACAAATCTGCTGTATGAGTTGGAACTTTGTCTCCGGATAGCCTGTTAACTGTGCAGAATGTGAAATAATAGTGGCACAGCCATCGGAATAGGGGTCTCTGCCACCTGAACATATCTGTCATGCTATTTCTGCTACAATTCCCCTACTTACATGGAACCAGAATAACAGATACAAGTAATAACACGATTGATTATGTCACTGTGCAATGGAAATATACAGTCTGATGTCAAGATATTGTCAGAATTGGCAAAGCTATGTTTAATATACATTTCAGTGATTCTATCAGCAATGAAAGTGGGACTTCTCAATATTATCGTTCTGTGTGTTTCTGAAGACCTTCAGCGGAAGTCTTCCAATAATCTGCCCATGCCATGTATGTTGTGGCATGTATCCATTTGGTCTTTGGATTCACTGTTCTTCAGCTTCTACAAAAAACGTTCTTTGTTTCTTTTTGTATATTACTACTCTTAGAAAATCTGCCAAAAATAGTTTTCAATATCATTGCATATATTTCCTACCCTATCCCTCAGACTACCATTACTAAAATTCCATTTTGAATTATACTTCGACCCTATCGCACTGAAGTTTGCAGGTATATGTCAATTATTTTTCAATCCATGAACTCTTGATTTGGCCAGCCTAATTTTCCACTTTTATTCTGAAATTTGTTCTTTAGGTGTCTGTAATATTAGTGAAGATGTATTATTACTGATCACTAGTCACCCTGAGAAGGTGGTACTGTGTTTTTTGAAGCATTCTGATTGTGGTGATTATACTTCCCTAACACTGTTGAATTGGATTTTATTGATGAAGGTATGATGGTGCAGTTACAAAGATTCTACTCATCCAGTGGCAAATTACATTTTTCATTGGTCACATTTAGTTTCCAATTGCTTTTAGTTTCTCTCAGAAATACCTGTTTTTCTCTGGCAGCAGAACTTCAACATTAGTCCAAGAAAAGGTCACTGTATGTCTTTTTTATCCTTCGGCAACTCTCACAGCATTTCCTTTTGCCACAGCTTGCACAACAGTTTCAGTGCGCACCTATTTGTAAAATTTAGTTTCCTCCAAAATATTTCTGACCTACTGCTGGTGGGACAGATGTCCTTAGCATCCATGGTACCTCTGCAATAGAATAGCTTTAATTGTCATGTGTGCTCGAATGAGTGCAGTGAAACGTTTGTAATATTGCCTCTAATACGGCAATTAACTGATGGCAAGAATTCTTGGAATTTAAGGAGACACAAAAATTGTTAAGCCTATTCTGATTTTAGTAATCAACTACTTTGGAAAAAAAACAAAAACAAATGGTCAAAATAGATTCTGAAGAAGGGTCATTGGGCCTGAAACAGTAACTCTGCTTTCTGTCCACAGATGCTGTTGGACCTGCTGAAATTACACGAGCAATTTCTATTTTTGTTGGGGATAAATATAGACCTAGAGGTAGAATAACAACACAATATGCACGGAAGTTATTCTTCCTATTTGTCACTGTTGACAAGTTCATAGTTTTGGAAAACTGACATCCAGCTAGTCAGTACCTTAGCGTACTTCCATGTACCAGCTTACAGAGGACATCGATAGCTCACACCTTATCTTGTGTCTATACAATTACCAACATTTTTAGAGAGCAGTGGAATTGATGAAGTCAGCTAACAGTATGATGGTTTCACCTTTTCCTTGAATCATGGAAATGTGTTTGCTCTGTTGGTCCTGAATGAATTATTACTGCAGCAGCACATCCTTTTATTGCACTAGGAAAGCAATCTGAATCAATTCAAAATATTTTCATAGATTGCCAGTGAAGCTTCATACTCTGCTACTGCTACTGATGGATATTGTGTTTTTTACCTCAACTTCTGCCTCTTGGAGAGAGAAACATAAAAGCAGAGATAATGATCATTTTCTGAACCACCTGGTATCTCTACTAGATTCTCCTATCGGAAAATCTGTTGTCTGTCAATAGCAAACATTTTGCTGCCGGAAACTTACAACATCTCTTCGTGAAATAACTGATCTCCAGTGGCATTGCTCACAGTAAGTCAGAGGGGCTGTCACTTTCTTATGTGGTGCCTTGTAGCTCCAATACCATCTGTCTCTTTTCATCTTATTAAAGCAAAAAATGTTCCTACTCTCGGCTGTATCTCAGCTCTAATATTAAATAGTCTGATGCTGCCAATGGCTTTTTTCAAATCTATTTTCAAAAAGTCATAGATCTTACAGTGACAACATTTGGAAAGAATTGCCCAATTTGGTTCCAAAATTAGCTTTTGCCTTTAACCCTGAAAGTTTGTCCTCTTCAAAGATTGTCTTTTACAAGTCCTGGGGCATCCTTCTAGCATCTTTCAGGCAGTACATTCAAAATGCTAATGACTGTCATGTGCAAGTTTCTTCTTGAGCCCCTTCTAGTTCTTTTAAATGGATGACTTCTGGTGACCAAACTCCTCGCCAGACAAACCACTTTTTCATAATTTGCTCATAATTTTGGTTACTTTTGTTCAGTATCCTCCTCCTCTCTTCTGAGAAGAATGGAGAATGTTGACTGGGTATCTCTACATAATTGAAGCCTCACATCTCTGGCAACCCCCAGTGAAACCCTTTTGTACCCTCCCAAGATTTTGCCTGTCTAAACTGTGGTGACCAGAACTGTGTATCATACTCTAGATGATGCCTAAGTGCTTTATCAATGGTTCTTTTTACACTTTATTTTTTGCTTTTGCTTTAAGTGTATCCCTGAGGATTTCCTACTGCCTTTATCTGTTATTTGTGTTTTTCCCTCATCCTGCAGTTAAAATGCCAGTAGGGTTGTTTTGATATCATAGGACTCCAATAATCGTTTATGCAAAAAGATTCTCCCAGTAGGCTCCTCATTCACTAAACCAAATTAAAACAAGAGATTGCTTCTCAGGTAGACCCCTAAACATGGACAGTTAATGACCTTGGCTGCATTTATTTTGCGGGGGCTAAGACCACCATAAATTACCATAGCCACTCACATGCTACTCTAGTGATAAATACTATTAACTGGTAAAACTAGAGCAACAAAAAGCACTTCTTGTTCTCAGGGTGGAATCTTCTTGTGAAGTTGGGGGTCTTGCCTGTGGGCTGGAGACATATAATGAGGAAGGTCTACTGAAACATCAGTCAAGTAGTTGTAAAGACACTGATAGCCTTTCCCTGGAATCAACATTTGAGGTGGTGGGGGTTACTGGGAGCAGAAACACTGCCTGCAAAAAGTTGTCAGCCAGTGAGCTCTACCACTCAGCAGTACAACTGAGGAAACTGTGGCTGCTGCCTGCAGGTCATTCTTGGAGTCGTGGATTAATCCAGGCAACAGGTAAGTAGTTTGCAGACATTGTTAGGTGGATGGATCTCATAAGGTGGTGAAGTCAAAAGCAATAGCAGAGTGGTAACTCTTAGCAGGCTGTCTATTTCTCAATGTCTACTCTCAATCAGGCACCGACTGCCTTTTCTGTGATTGTATCTATTACACCACTGGAAGATCTCTTGTATGGCTCATTGTAAATCTGAAGACAGATATATTTTGCCATGCAATATTTGTTATGTTGTTCTGCATATTCTAATATTCACCTTTTCCTGAACAACAAGATCTAAGGGTTGATTCTTATAATAAGTGAGAAAGTGCTAAACACACTTAATAGTCTAAGATCTTGACAAAAAAGACATTTAAAATTCTTTGCCTCATTTAAATGTTGCTGGTGCGCTTTTATCTGGTACATGTAGGATGAGGTGCAGGGAATCTTTTGATGGAATCTCAATAGACAATAGGTGCAGGAGTAGGCCATTCTGCCCTTCGAGCCTGCACCACCATTCAATATGAACATGGCTGATCATCCTTAATCAGTATCCTGTTCCTGCCTTATCTCCATAACCCTTGATTCCACTATCCTTGAGAGCTCTATCCAACTCTTTCTTAAATGAATCCAGAGACTGGGCCTCCACTGCCCTCTGGGGCAGAGTATTCCACACAGCCACCACTCTCTGGGTGAAGAAGTTTCTCCTCATCTCTGTGCTAAATGGTCTACCCCATATTTTAAGCTGTGTCCTCTGTCTCATTGCAGTTCACAGGTAAGTGCCAGACAGGTGGCTTTAGTGGTGATGGCGATGGGATGTCATCTGGAAGGGGCAAAGAGCTGTCCATAGCTATGGACACTGTGCTTCCCCCGCTTTAAAAGACAATGGTTTTGCTGGGGAGGAATGTGAAGGCTATTCAATTGGATGCCGACCTGCTTCAACCTGGTGGAAAACAGATTTAGTACTTAAAATGCCATTAGGATCCTATTTGCACAATGTGACTCTTGACTAAAAGTGAGTTTCCTGTCTAAGTTCATTGGTCATCTCATTCACTCCAAAACCAGCAACAGTAAAATTTGATATTCAGTAGGAACTTGTCAAGAAATAGTTATTCTATTTTAATTGCTCACTCCTCTTACCTCAGCCAAACATGTGAGAATAACTGCTTAGCACCCTAAACCCCTCCCTCTCCCCATACCCCACCCCACACACGTTCTGCTGATAAGCATATATTATTTCATAGCATTCAAGGACTTCTTTATTATTGCTCTGTCAGGGATCATGCTCCATGATTATGCATTTTATGTGAAAACATACATCGGTGCCTTTATTGTAAACATTGCCATCTTTGGTTTTAACATGAATTTAATTTCTTGCAGTTTTTCAGAATTTGTTTCTGTCTTTCCTGTTTATTACTTAGCTAGAAAATTCTGTTGTGGCATCACTCACAAAAACTCAAAATGAATTAAAAATTAATTTCTTTCTTTACAACCTTGGATTCACAGTCTAGTGATTAGCAACATGAAACAACAACTGGTCTTAGAAGGAGGAGGTGATTCAGAATTGAATGATGGAATTGTTATAGTGCAGAAGGAGGCTGTTTGGCCCATCGTGTCTGCACCCACTCCCACAGCATCCTGCCTTTTCTCCATAGCTCTGCATATTGTTTTCATTTAAATAATCATGCAAATTCTTGATTGCCTCAATTTGCCATCCATGCATCACACTACCAGATAATACATTCCAAACTTGGACTACTCACTGTGAAAATCTTTTTTCTTCCAAATTTGGTTGTGCTCTTATTGCAAAACACTTTCAAATTATGCCCTCTGATTCTTGATCCTTTTACAATTTAGCTTTTTATAGTTTTTTGGGATGTGCACATCATGATCTGGGCCATTATTTGTTGCCCACCCCTAAATGCCCTTTGAGTAGCTGGTTGTATTCTTGATCCACAGCAATGTATGTACATCTACTGTGCAGGTGAGGTCCATGTTTTTAGCCCAATGTCAGTGAAAAAATGGCAATGTAATTCCAAGTCAGAATGATTTGTGGCTTGAAGGAAGTTTCAGGTGTTAGTGCAACACTTTCCAAACATTTTCCCCTGTGACTCCATTCGGGGGATTGGAAGTTGTGACGGCACCAAGTAAGAAGCAGGTTTTAGTATAATATAAAACAGAGTCAAAAAGTGTCACTCTGGAAAAGCCCAGCAGGTCAGGCAGCATCCGAAGAGCAGGAGAGTCGATGTTTCAGGCATAGCCCTTTATTGGAAAGGGCTGATGAAGGGTTATGTCCAAATGAAGGACTTATGCCCGAAACATCTACTCTCCTGCTTTTCAGATGCTTTTCTGACCTGCTGTGCTTTTCCAGTGTCACACATTTCAACTCTGACCCTTCAGCATCTGCAGTCCTCATTTTCTCCATCACTCTCTTATACTCACTCTCAATCAGTCACTCTTCATCAAAATTCTCTCTTCATCACACTCTGTCTCTCTCTGACATGCTGACTCACATTTGACCACAAATTCTCACAGTCTCTTTCACTCAATCAGCCACACATCTGCTCTCACTCCCTGTCATCAGTACTGTCACACACCTCCTCACTCTTTCACAGACACTCACTCTCCATTTCTGGCAAATGGCCCTTCCAGGTGGCAGAACATGTGCATGCGCAGAAACACAGCACCCAGCTATCATCACTGATGCTACCTGTGCATGTACCAGTGACTTTTAATGGTGAAGGTGAGGGATGGGCAGCACGTGGCAGTTGGGGGTAATATGTGGGGCAGAACAGGTGCAGATACTCACACTTTCTTTCGCAGTCACCCACTCAAAGTCTGTCACACATACTCCCTCCATCTCACTCTCTGTCATGCTCACAGGGTCAAGGAACTATTTACAACCAAGCAACATGAAGGATTGGACACCAGACAGCAAGGATGAGGGGAGGAAAGCAATTTAAAGCCAGACTGAATAGGGGAGCAGAGATCAGGGTTCAGAGTCAAGGTGTAGAAGAGCCAATGAATCAGCCATGATAAACTCACTGGATAGAGCAGACTCCTCCATTCTCTAACAAATGTCCAAAACACAAGGAAAGCAGACAAAAAAGAGAGAAGGAGCATCCCTGATTCTGGTATCTCTTATTGCTGTTGTTCAGACCGACAGCAATTGTAGGCTGATGTGCCTGTCAATGCTGATGGCCTGCACCAGATTGGCTGTTCTGGGTACCGATCATCTCAACATAGCCAATTAACCTAGCATTGATGATTAGCATTTCCAAAATCACTCTCCTGGGCCCTACTACACTCAATAGCTGCCATTACAGGTTTGGGAGTCATAGCCAGCAAATTTTATCAGCCAACCTCACTGGGAAACCCCACAGTTTGGGAAAACTTGTTAACTTTTCCAAGGAGTTGCTGCCCTTCTCCTAGGTTGTGGGTTTGGAGGGAGCTGATAAAGTAAGTTTGAGATGCTTTGTGCATCTTTTATATGCTGCCATTTTGTGCCAGTAGTGAGGGAAGCCAATGTTTATGGTGGTGGATGGACTAATGATGAAGATATTTTGTTGCCTTGTATGGTATAGAACCTCTTGATTGTTGTCAGAGCTAAACTCATCCAGGCAAGGGAAGAATATTCCATCACCACTCCTGCCTTATGCCTTGCAGATGATGGTCAGACAGGAAGGTCATGAGTTGTGTGTCACCAGCTCTGCAGAATTCATAACGTGTCGCTTACTCTTGTAGCTACAATCTAATAGAGTTTTGCAAAGATTTGAGATCAGTGAACATTGATAACTTTATGGAGTGTTTTTGGCAGATTAGAGCAGAAATAGGGGGTCAGTAACATTGGGATGTGGAATTTTGAGTATGGCTAGCTTTTTACAGGGTCAGGAATTTATTGATGTGGCAAGTAATTGGATGTAGAGGGGAGAATTGAGGTGGTACTGGACCTTTGAGTCCCCAGGAGGTGAAAGGGTAGGGGAAATGCCTTAATCCAAGGCACAAGGTGCCAAGATATTATCAAAACTGCAAGAATCCCAGAATCCGAAGGAATAGGAAACAGTGCTTGTCCATTAATGTTGTTCGTTGTAAATATAATATCTATGATGTGCAGTAACTTATTCTGCTCCGATGGATCCATGTTTAGGATGAGCTGCCCATTTAAGGCCACAGTTGTAATATTGTATGTCTGGAGGTGAGTTTGAGGCTAGTTGCTGTTTTTGCAGGAGATCTGATGATTATCATTGACTTCTTTATTTCTGGCTTCAAATCCAAAGAAAGCGGCACTAAATCATCAGCATTTTTTCCTTTCACATTTTGAAGTGTAAATTAGACACATAAATTTATCTTGATTCTTCCACTATTTTTACCTATTTCTTGTAGCATTTAACTCACGTGACACTTTCTCTCCCATGTTTTTCTGTTTGAGGCAGATCTTCTTTTTGTGCCTTGGTGTGTTGGATTTTCTGAGCACAGTGCATAAAGGAAAACCGAGGAAGGATTGTACACTCAGAAGGAGACTCAACCATTTCTCCTCCATGTGCTACGTCCAGGTAATCCAATATGCTCAGGCACAATAACAAGAAGTTCTTTCTCTCCTTCTTGGTGTTGTTTTTCTCCCTGTTAATTTTTCTCTCTCTTTTCCTGCTGCAGTGTTTAACTCTGCCTCGGTGTATTTTTCTCTTCTCCATTTAGATTGTGCTGTTGCTTCAGCTTCTTCACGCTTTGATGCCACAGTGCTGAGGGACACTTGCCATTTCCTTCTGAAACTAAAATGAAATAAGCAGGCTCATGGAGTCACCTTTCTCTTCGATTCTGTCAGCAGCAAGACTTCTCTTCCAGTCTGTGCATGCCCTTTCCTGCATTTGGTTCTGATCAATAAATGATCGCACGAGCAAACTTTGGGGGGAGTGGGGAGCAGCTGCAAAATGTATGGGCTCCTGCAACTTGTATTTTCTTTTGTTTTATGTCATAGCTTTTGACATTGGAATGCAGAAGAGTCAACTGGCAAGATAGTAATTGTGACATTAAAAGCTGGTGTACTAAGAGTCCAGGATGTCCAGATGTCTGAATGAAGTGCTGGAGCCTCAAGATTCTGACTGGAGCCTGGATGATTTTGAGATTCAACCTGTGTTTTCTATCCCAAACTTATACAGAGGGAGTCATGAGTGAATATTCTGTCCACTTTGTGTTAAGTGGATGTGTGTGGACATTTGTAGAGTTATGTGGGCTCTTGAAACTCAAGCCAGCTGAGACCTAAGACCTGTAAAAGCTCTGCTTGAGAAAACGAATCAATCACACAAGGGCTAAACTGCGCTATTACTCCATCTGAGGTATATTAGTAGGGACAACATTCCTGCAGAATTTTCTATCTGTGACAAATTGCGTGGGCATTACTTTGACAGTCAACATTGGTTTGACTGAGCAATGTCAAAAAGTGAGGCATTGGTGCAATGCCAATTCAAATCATCCTATCAGAGACAATTCAGTAAATTTCTCCTGCTGACTCAGTGTTCTGCATCATTTGGGTATGTGGAACAGATCATTCACAGTACCATGTTTCCCCCAAATTCCCCAAATCTGCCCAACCAATGCAAGTGCATGCTCACACCCAGAAGAATTTCAGGACTTGAGGGTTAACTAGCAACAGTGACAGTTTTTTCAGAAAGTAGAGAAAACATAAACAATATTGCACTAAAAAGATCTATTCACTGTTTTGTTAAACTGAGGAAAACATCAGGAACAAAGCATTCTACTGTATGGGCTCAGAAATAACTGCTAATGATATCCAAATTTAAAATGATCATTCGCTTAAACAGCAGAAATATTATCCCAGCAGTGAGCTGATAAGAACAAGGCTTTTATATGAACGCATCATGTTTACATTTCAATGGCACTATTCTGCTGCCTCTGAACTCCTGTTCTTTATTCATTCAGATGATGTGGGTGTCGCTGGATGGGCAAGCATTTTATTACACTTCCTTTGTTGCCCTTGAGAAGGCGGTAGTGAGCTGCCACCTTGAACTGCTGCAGTACATTCTTGAACAGCCATTGTTGAAGCCATTTGGGTCACAATTTGGGAACAATCTGCACATTATATATGTGAAAAATTCTTGAAAATATTATAATTTATTTTTTAAAATCTGATTTTAAAGTTGCATTCCTTTATTTCCTAGACATAGGAGAGGATATGCTGGTTGTTATTTATAATTTTGCTGATATGGTTCTCTTCTATGTGATTGTAAACTTGAATCAATAGCTGCAAACATTGAAATCCTGAAAAATAATTACTCACATCACGGTATGTTTGTTCCAGCTGGAATTTCTTCAGAACTCTGCCACCCTAATCTGGCTGATTTTTAAAATTTATTTAAGGGACGTGGATGTTGCTGGAGGGCCAGCATTTATTGCCCATCCCTGTTTGCCCTTGAGAAGGTGGTGGTGAGCTGCCTTCCTGAAGTGTTGCAGTGTATGTAATATAGATAGACACACAGTTCTGTTGGGGAGAGAATTCCAGGGCTTTGACCTAACAAAATTGAAGGAACAATGATATACTTCCAAGTCAAAATGGCATATGGCTTGGAGAAGAACATGATATTGTTCCCATGTATCTGCTGCCTTGGTCTTTCTAAATGGTACTGGTCATGGGTTGGGAAGGTTTTGTCAAAGGAGCCTTGGTTGGTTTTGCAGTGGATCTTGTAGATCTGAAAATACTGCTGCTCCTGAGCTTCAGTGATGTGGATGTGGTACCAGTCAAGCAGGTTGCTTTGTCCTGGATGGGTCATTCCTGTTGGAGCTGCATTCATCCAGGCAAATGGATAATACTCCAAAACACTCCTGACTTGTGCCTTGTAGATAATGGATAGGCTTTGGGGACTCAGGAGATAAGTTACTTGCTGCAGGCTTTCTAGCTCTGAAAGCCACTATATGTAAAAGTCTAGTTCAGTTTATGGTCACTGGTAACATCAGGATTCTGATAGTAGGGAATTCAGTGAAGGTAATGCTGTTGAATGTCAGGGGTGATGGTTAGATTATATTTTTTTGTTGGAAATGGTCATTGCTTGCTACTTGTGTAGTGTAAATATTACTTGCCATTTGTCAGTCCAAACCTGGATATTGTACATGTCTTTCTGCTTTTGGACGTGGGCTGCTCCAGCATTGGAGATACAGGTGAAATAACAGTTTGTTGGTGATCGGGTGAAATGGTGGATCAAATGTTTTTTCCATTTATTATTTATGGATATTAATTCCAATTGAGCTTCTACAAATTCTCAAGCAATGAATTATATAGACTAAATCACGTTTGATAGTAATGTTATTTGTCACTTAAATGTGAGAAAACATGAAGAGCAATAACATTAGTCACAAATCCAATGCTAGATGTAACTTTCAATTAGATATCAGTAGAATCTTGAGTAAGCACAAGTTAAAGTTTACGTGAGGATTTCCTTTGATGGAAATCCCGTTCCTCTATTTTAAAGAAGAAATTTAATTTTATTTAGATCTCCTATTGACTGGGAAATAACTCTATCAGGTGGAATTTCTTCTGTAACAGTTTTTAAGAGAAAAGAGTTAGTCTGATTTTCAGAAGAAATTTTGTGCTTAATACTGAAGCCTCTAATCATCATCATAGGAAGAATGCCATTCCCAGGAAGTTAATTGTTTACTTAATGCAAAAGGCTCCAGTGTAAAATATCTGCAAGAAGCTGCAAGAGACATGAATTCTTCAAATGTTTTGCTTTCACCGACCCTGTAAAAAAGACGGCTGATGTAGCTTTTAATTGATGCATTCTTATCTACACCTGCACTCAGAGAATGGGAGTTGACAAGTTGAGAACTCAAAGGTAAAATGTCATGTCATATAATTTTATGATAAATTGTGGTTACATTGCCAGGCTATGATGTTCCATTCTTTGATGTGGAGGTGCTGGTGTTGGACTGGGGTGGACAAAGTTAGAAATCACACAACACCAGGTTACAATCCAACAGGTTTATTTGGAAGCACTAGCTTCTAGAGCACTGCTCCTCCATCAGGTAGCTGTAGAGCAGGATCACAAGACACAGAATTTATAGCAAAAGATTACAGTGTATTGCAACTGTAAGAATATATTGAACAAACCTAGATTGCTGTTAAGTCTTTCATCTTTTAGAATGGGTTACAGGTTTTGGTTCATTAATACGTAAATCCCAGAAGTTCTTTTAAGTCACATTCTTGAGATAATTTAAGATTTTATTTAAAAAGGTGACATCTCAGCTCAGACAATGTATTAAAGGTGTGAGGCTAGAGTATGTCCGTATCCTATCCCAATCTTAAGTCAAACTGGTTCTATTTCCAAAGTAGGAATTTATAAAATGTTACATGGATTGACTGCTTGCATTGGCTGCCTGCAGATTGTATGGGTTTTGAGTAAAGTAGAATGTGTCTGCAAATACAATTCTCCAAAAGTAAATTCATCCTATAGACTTATATGTATGTGTGCGTGTATGAGAGAGATTGTGTGTGTGCACGTGAGTGTGTGCGTATGAGTGTGATTTTTGACAGTGTAGTGATGTTTAAAGCTTACTGAATCTATCTGTGCAATTAATAATATTAGCAATATTTTGAAAAACTTCCTGTGCTTTGTCCTTGTCCTTGCCCTACTTCTAATGGGAAACAAACTTTTGAAATTGTGGCCTAAGGGTCCTTTTAAGCATAAGGACACATTAATTCAAATTGATGCCAGTATGTGAAATTCAATGTCAATAAACAGAATCCAGTTAATTGTTATAGAAGCTTTATTTGTTCCTTTCTATAATATATATTTTGTTTTGGAACATTCACATATGAAACACTTCCCTTTGATAGTGTCTTGATGCACTATGGGCAATATTTGCCAAGAACCTGGACTATCAATACAAGTTTGCATTGTCTGTCAGCTTATAATTTCAGCGATTTCAGAGATGGCAAACTTTATATTCCCCAAGCTCTTCTGAGGTCACTCCATGAGCCTGGATAGCTCTATTCTGCAAAAACTGATAGCTGAGTGTTTAGCTGTCTGCATTTGACAAGGGAACTTAGTCCATGTAAAGAGAGAGGAAGAGCGAGCTGTGTGGACATTTGACTGAACTCTAACTGCATCAAAACCTTTTCCTGGCCATCTGATCTTGGACAAAATGAAAGGAATTTATGTATGTAATCGAATGACATTGATAATACTGTAGTTGTCTTTAGCGCTTAAAATGTGTTGCTGGAAAAGCGCAGCAGGTCAGGCAGCATCCAGGGAACAGGAGAATCGACGTTTCGGGCATAAGCCCTTCTTCCCGAAACGTTGATTCTCCTGTTCCCTGGATGCTGCCTGACCTGCTGCGCTTTTCCAGCAACACATTTTCAGCTCTGATCTCCAGCATCTGCAGACCTCACTTTCTCCTGTAGTTGTCTTTATCAGACTAGGAAGTGGCAAGATGGCAGTTTCCATTGCTCCTTCACAATTTACTCCTTCCTGGATTAATTTTGCTGGTTATTTGAGTTGTTTTCTTGTCTCCACTGTTGGCTATCTTTGTACCTAATTTTAAGTGCCACAATTTAGTTCAGTACTAGGCAAAACATGATACTGTCTCTTTTAATTTATTGACCATGATTGGACAGGTTTTGCCATCTCCTTCTCTTATCTCTGTGTACATGTGTGTGCATGTATATCCACATTCTCCAGCACTACATTGCTACAGATCTGGAGATCCATAGACAAAGTATCTGTGTCTTTTATTTGTTATTATTCTTTGGCTCGCTCCATTGAACTTGTCTAAACTGATGAGCCCTGTCGAAACCTTTCTATCGCTGCTTTGTTGTGACTTATCAATATTGTTGCAGTTCCTCCTTTGTTAAGATGCCTTCAACAAATCTGTGTTGGCCATTGTTAATTAACTCATGTTTTTACAAATAATTTGCAAAAAAAAATCATGTTCCCATACAGGCAATAAGCTGTCTCATCCTTACGTATCATTGCCTCTAATCTTACTACAGCTCCAACTCAGAGCCAAGTGACTGTATGCATAGATGTTTACATGGGTCTGGGTCATCAAAATCAACCTCAACATGCATGCCATATTCTGCCACATACCAACACAATGTGCTACCAGTTATTATTTTCCAAAGTTTACTAATTCCTTAATTTGCCATTTGGTTTAGTAATAAGGTGTGGATAAATAATTCAACGCTTTGTTATCTGTTACTTGCTTTGTTGGGATTTTTCTTTGGAACATTGAATGAATTACAAAATATCAATGCATAAAATAGTATGCTTACTAATGAAATTGTGGTAGGTTGAACAAAATAATGGTTATGCTACTGGGCTGGCAACCTGAGAAGTTCTCATTGTGGTGGATTATGGAATTTAATTGAGTTCAACATATTCCCAAAATAAGTTTTTGTGAATGTGTGGTCTAGTACAAAAAAAAATAAGATGTCTCTGTTCGGTTCTGCCCTACCTCTATTACTACTCCTGGGCTATGCAAATAATCACAATGTAGCACAAACATTTTATGTCATTGTGAGAAAATAAATGCATTGCTTATGCCTTGACAGAGAATTTACCAGAAACTAAGCATTTAGCTTCACAAAATAAACTTAATATAGTGTGAAACATAGTATGCAAATACTTAATTTCTGAAGTACTGAACTATGGGACATATAAGTTTGAATACTAAAATCCCTGTTTACTCCACATTTTTTCTGAATTTTGAGAATATTTATTTGAATAATTCTATTCATTCTGAAGCCTATTAATAGTAATTTCATTAGTATCTTTCCTTAGTAGAGACTTATATTTAATAATCTTTCATCGAAAATAACCATTGGGAACAACATGAAATACCTTTAATTGCAAACATTTCAGGAAAAATATTTTGTTTTTGACTAAGGAAATAGTGATTGTACTAAATCTGACTTTTTATGATATTAAAATATAAGATGCATAAAGTGTTTCATTGTGTTACTGTAATTCCATCCCACTAAAGATGATCTTATTTGTCAGGCAACAGTGAATGTAGTCAGCAATATTAGCTGTTTAATGACCATCATACTCTGTTCAGTGCCTAAATCATTCCCTGTTATGCATTAGTCATCATGAGTAATGTTCTGATCTTTGTATTAATTATTGCCATTAATAATATCTTGAATCATTCAATGTTAGCTCATAACATCTTGTGACAATATGTAATCTATAGTCATTAGTGTACAAACTGCCAGGTAATTTACAATAACGATCACTAAAAGTACCAAATAATTTGATTTGAACTAAGTCAGCAACATGCTCAGCTGCAGAAAGGGATGATGCGCGTATGACTATTTTAGCCTTGAGCTCTGCACATATGGGCCTGTACTAATTTGATTGATTAAATCCACTATCCATCCAGATGTATTATATTTACCCTCAGCCACTGAACCCAAAGAATAGCAATGATGAATTGTACCGAACTTAAAATCTTCAGTCCAGGAATTTCCTGTAACAGGATTATGCTAAACTATTCCCGTTATTGTAAATCTATCTCAAGTTCCCAAATTCCAAACTGAGGAGAGGGCAGCAATGGCTGCTGTCACTCACCTACATGGACACTCTCAAAACACTAAGCCCTTGGGTTGCCAAATGGTTGAACACATCAATTGGCTGGCTGGCTGACCAATAGTGCTGCTGGAGACCTGATAAATTTTGATGACTGAATCGTAGTGAAATGTCAGTAGAGTATGAGTACCTCATTGCTACTCAGTATAGTTGATGCTAGCACAATATTGTTTGAGCCCAGAGGAATAATCCACTTTAACCTTGGCTCACAAAATAATAGTTAACATTTAGATTTTAGGGCCTTTTCTGTTGTACTATCACCACTACTTTGCAGGTAGGAAGTTGAAGTTACATCGGAACTAAGACCAAGGACCTAGATTTGCAGAGATTAAGGAGGCTCATTCCCAATGCTGGGGGGCATCTCATTCGATCAGTAGAAGTCTCCACTCAAATGCTGTTCGAAGGCCACATTGCTATCCATTTATTCCAGGTGAATGAGTTAAGTTCTTCATTCGATTTAAGCTAACATGGTATGTGGGAAGTAAGAGAGAATATTAGGCAAGAATATCAGGGTTCTGAAGTATCTAGAGAGTCAGATACCACTGGCATACAGAGTAATAAGTTAGCAGGTCAAATTGGAGTAAGGGAGAATGTAATTAAGTTAAAATCAAGGTTACGGTATCCTATGCATTGTAAATAAGAATAGGAAGTTACAGGTGCAGATTGAATTGTTATTACTGCAACATATTTCCACAAGGAGCCAAATGCTAACCAGACCATGGTGACAGAAAAGGAATCCCTGTCACCATAAGGATTCAAAATAAATAAGGAGGAAGTGTTGCGTAGACCTTTGATGCTCAAAGTTTACACGGCTCCAGAACCGGGTGTGTTGCATTCAAGGTTAATTAAAGAAATGAGAGTGGAAATTGCGGGGACATTGGCCGTAATCTTTCAGTCTCTTACAGACTCTGGAGCTACCAAAGACCAGGTCATTGCAAAAATGGTGCCCTTGATGGAAAAAAAAAGGTCGTAAGGATAAGGCAAGCAATTGTAGATCAGTCAACATAACTTCAATCGTGAGGAAGCTTCTGTAAATAGTAATTCAGGATAGAGTTAGTCATCACAAGGAAAAGAACAGGTTGATTGGAAGAAACCAGCTTGAATATCTACAAAAGAAATTGTGTTCAGCCAACTTGCTGAAGTTTTTTGAAAACACAAAGGGCCAATGAGGGTCATAATGCTTGATGTGTTGTAAATGGACTTTCTGGCGAGCTGGAGGGGGTGGAGTGTGATGTATCCAAATTTGCTGCTGATAGAAAAATAAGTGGGTGGACATGTTATGTTGGGGATATAAACGATCAGCAAGGAGAATATAGTTTGGTTGAATAAGTGGATAAAAGCTTGGCAGATGGAGTTTAAGGTAATGTAGTGTGAGGTCATGCACTTTGCTGGAAGAATCAAAAGGCAGACTAGTATTTTAAAGTTGAGAGACTCCAAAAAGTGCAACACAGAGAGAATTAGGTATTCTTTGAATGTAACACATAAGTTATCATATAGGTGCAGCAAGTAATTAAGAAGGCAAATTAATTTTTGTCTGTTATTGCTAGGGCATTGAAGTTCAAAAATGGGGAAGTCTTGTAATAAATGTACAGAGTGTTGTTGAGGCTGCATTGGAGTATTGTGTACACTTTTAGTTCCTGTATTTAAGAAAGGATTATATTGACATTAGAGGCAATCCAAAGAAATTTCCTGGGATGAAGAGATTGACTTATTAAGAAAGGCTGAACAGGTTAGGCCTTTAGCTATTGGCTTTTAGAACAATAAGGGGTGAACTTATTGAAACATACAAGATTCTGAGAGCGCTTGGCAGGTTAGATGTTGAGAAGATATTTCCACTAGTATTAGAACCTCAAACTGTGGAGCTTGATCACAGAATAAGGGAACAGTTATTTAAAATGCAAATGCAAAATAATTTATTCTTTTGGAGCACAGTGAGTGTCTAAAATTCTCTGACCCAGCAGGTTATAGAGACTTGATCGCTGCAAGTATTTAAACAGATAGATAGATTTCTGAAAAATTGATTTGAGGGCTACGGAAAGCTGGACTGAAAAAGAAGCTGCAGCCTGGGAGAAATCAGCCATGATCTTATAGAATGGCAGGACAGGTTTTATAGACTGACGGGCCTACTCCTGCTTCTATTTCTTACATTCTTATATCCTTCAGAAGATGACTGATACAGTACACATAACATTCTGTTGAGTAAAACTTATAGCTCATGAAACAATCAGAATAGTAACAACTTGGACACAAAGTTGGCTGATTGATCGGAAACGGAGAGTAATGATTAATGGATATTTTTCAGACTGGAAGAATCTTTGTAGTGGCATTCTCCAGGGGTGAATATTGCTTTTCCTGATATCTGTATTAACGATGTAGATCTTGGTGTTCAAGAGAAAATTTTAAATTTTGTGGATGATACAAATCTTGTAAACTGTGAGAAAGGCAGTGTAGAACTTCAAATGAACATACAAAATTTGGTGGGGGGAGTAGATAGGTTGCAGATGAAGTTCAGTGTAGAGAAATATGAGGTGATATATTTTGGTTGGAAGACCATGGACAGATAGTATAAAATAAGCAGTATAATAGTTAAGGTGGGATGCAGGAGCAGAGTGAACTGGGTGTATGTGTGTGTGCATCTCATTGAAGGTGACAAGATGGTAGAAAGAGTAGTTAATAAAGTGTACAGTATCCTGGGCTTTATTAATAAGGGTGCAGGAGTACATGAATAGCGAGAATATTGAGTATTATGTTCTTCGTGCCATGTTATTGGAAGGATGTGAATGCTTTGGAAAATTTGCATAAGCAGCTTACAAGAATGGTTCCAGGGCTGAGAAACTTCAGTTCTGAGGAAACAGTGGATAAATTGGGACTGTTCCTCTTGGAGAGAAGAAGGCTCCAAGGTAATCCAATAGAAGTTTCAAAATTGTGAAGGGAGATTGAATAGGTGGGGAGAAAATGTTTCTGCTCATAAAAGGATCAGGAATGAAAGGACATAGGCTTAAATTGACTTGTGAAAGAAGCGAACGCAATATGAGAAAAAAATGTACATATATGGTTAGAGTCTGGAATGCACTGCCTTGAAATATAGTGGAAGCATAATCAAATGAACCATTCAAGCAGGCAGTGGAAACATGGGGAAAAGGCAGGAGAATGGTATTAAATCATGATGCTCATTTGGAGAGCTGGTGCAGACACAATGAGCCAAATGGCCTCCTTCTGCACTGTAACATTTCCCTAATTTGATACATGCTAGAAGTCTGCAAGAGATCATTTATACTTATAAAAAGAAAATGCAGTTGGAGATTTGCTTATTGCACTGGCTTTTTACCTTTGTTCGGTATCTTAATTTCCAGGTTCTAAAAGTTTGTTCTCTTTAAAATCAGTGCTTGTAATCACAAAACATATCCGCCTGTTATAACATTATAATGGAAAAAATACTTGAGGCCTGAAGTTTTTGATAGTCAACTCCAATAATATAAGCATTGGGAATAAAACCCCTGTCCACCCTATTCTTGAATGGGAAATTTCATCCTAAATGCAGAGACAGTCATTTCAATAGCTGCACCAGAATGGCTCATTCTTGTCTTTTTGTATAAATTAATTCAGTTTATTTTTTAAAATTGTTCAATCTAGTCAAAGTCCATAATAAGAATATGCTGAAATATGATGGTGCACATATCTATAGCAATCACAATAAAGGAGATTGATAGGAAATTTAGAGAATTTGGAAGTTATTATATACTTGAGTTCTCTTGTTAATGTTCATGCTATTGACATGATGCTTCAATGAGATTACTGAATTGGAACTTCTCCTGGCTTTCATTGTTCTCTGGAACCTTGAAATTACATTGTGCACTGTTAGTAAAGGAAGATGTACACATTCAAATACAATTCCTCTTCCTGCTATCTTAATATTGGTGTTAAATTATTTTCACTAGTTGTTACTAATGATGTACAATGCAAAGTCAAGGCATGTGTTTTTGAAGTGGAATTATTAACTGAATGTGGTATATAGGGCTTCAAAGGGATAATATAAATTCATAAAACTCCTACAATTTACATAATGAGTAACCTGTAAATAAAATGGAATGTAGTTAAGTATGTTTTTTCATGAGTACTCATGTGATTTCTAAATATGAAAAGCAATATTAGACCAGATTTTTGCAATGGAAATGGGTAGCTTGCATTTGGATATTTCCTGACTTGGCTGACCCACCTCGATTTTGCTCATTTATTGCTCCTGGGCAGCAGCTGAGGGATGAAGTCTGACCCACCAACCCTCAAAATAGATCCTAGAGGGCCAATGGAGCAGAATAGTGCTAAGGCTGATTGCATTGATTTTGTGGGACTTTATCCCATTTGTAATAAAAGTGGTTAAGGTCTTCAGCCTTAAAAACCTCACTCCCTTATGCCAACACGACTCACATCGCTGCTTTCCCTCCCTTGGCCCCTCACACCAACTATGCCAACTGAATGCCAACTCATCTAGTATATGCAGTAGACAGACCTCAGGAGACGTGGAGATGAAATGAATCAAAAATATACAAACATGAGGGCATTCTGGTGTTTTTCACTTTAGCATGAAAAGTCTCCCAAACATGAAGCTCATCCAAATATTTTAAGTATCAACTAGTGCATCTCTTATTAGGAGATACAAACTCTGTTCATTCTTTACATCAAAAGCAGTCCACCCCTTAAACTAGGAGGAAGTGAGGTCTGCAGATGGTGGAGATCAGAGTCGAGAGTGTGTTGCTGGAAAAGCACAGCAAGTCAGGCAGCATCCAAGTAGCAAGAGAATCGACGTTTTGGGCCAAAGCCTTTCATCAGGAAGGGCTTCATCATCCTGATGAAGGGCCCCAGCCCAAAACGTCAATTCCCCTGCTTCTCAGATGTTGCCTGACACTGCCCCTTAAACTGTCAATCAAACTGTGAACTCAGAACCCAAGTGGAGATAAGAGTAGGTTTAGAAACAGCCAGGTTTTCATAATAATAAAAGTTTTTAAGGGATAGGTTAACTAATGCTGCACAAGCAGATGTTATACCTACTGACCTGTCAACCAAAGCAATCTTATAAATTTTGAACAATCATTGTGGTTGTCAGCCAGTGTTTTTCTCCAGCTTTAAGAGTGGGAGTTTTTTAAAAAACTTCACAACATGACAATTAATCAGACCTTATTATTCTTGTGAGATGCATTTATGTCTGCTCCAAATATTGATGACTCCCATGGTGAATGTTAAAAACCTTGCAACAGCCATAATGATAAAATAATTATGTTTGGACTCAACACAGAGTTCAAATGGCCCAACTAATTCCCCCTGGAGATTTTGCATTTGGGCCCCAACTGCCATTTTCAAAGAAGGCTCCAACCACAGACTGCTGATTGAGGAGAAAAGGCCCAATCTTCACTTGACCCTATGGTGGAACTTGGTGAAACAAATATTGAATAGCGACCAGTCCATAACTGTGTATTTAACTGCAGTATTGATAAGTACTTTTCCTGAGTACCTCATTATAGAGTACCACATAATGGCACACGCTAAGCTGTTTTTAGTTTACATTTATTGACTAAAGCATAAAGAAAATGATTTTGTGCAACAAGCTGCTTCGTGCTATTGAAATGTACTAGCTTTAAACAATTGAGTAAAATTAAGTGGTGAACAGAAGTTGAGTTGCCCAATCATCATCAGTTTCCCTTTAATATCAAAGGTGGCCAGCTATAGAATGGAGTGTGTAGAGTCATCTGTTGCACGTTTTAACAGGACTGTGGAGCCTGATTGCAGGCTTGTGTGGTTTTCTAGACAAGGAAGAACTGCCAGATTTTGGCATGATTTGGAGATGCCGGTGTTGGATTGGGGTGTACAAAGTTAAAAATCACACAACACCAGGTTATAGTCCAACAGGTTTAATTGGAAGCACACTAGCTTTCGGAGCGACGCTCCTTCATCAGGTGATTGTGGAGGGCTCGATCGTAACACAGAATTTATAGCAAAAATTTGCAGTGTGATGTAACTGAAATTATACATTGAAAAATTGATTGTCTGTTAAGCCTTTCATCTGTTAGAATACAGTGATAGTTTCACTTCTTTCATGTGTAAATCACAAAACTCTTTTTTTAAAGTTGCATTCTCGGATTAGCTGTTAACAATGGTGACAGCTAGACAATATGTTGAAGGTGGATTCTGGATTAGTGGTGCTGGAAGAGCACAGCAGTTCAGGCAGCATACAAGGAGCTTCGAAATCGATGTTTCGGGCAAAAGCCCTTCATCAGGAATAAAGGCAGTGAGCCTGGAGCGTGGAGAGATAAGCTAGAGGAGGGTGGGGGTGGGGAGAAAGTAGCATAGAGTACAATGGATGAGTAGGGGAGGGGATGAAGGTGATAGGTCAGGGAGGAGAGGGTGGAGTGGATAGGTGGAAAAGGAGATAGGCAGGTAGGACAAGTCCGGACAAGTCATGGGATGGTGCTGAGCTGGAAGTTTGGAACTAGGGTGAGGTGGGGGAAGGGGAAATGAGGAAACTGTTGAAGTCCACATTGATGCCTTGGGGTTGAAGTGTTCAGAGGCGAAAGATGAGGCGTTCTTCCTCCAGGCGTCTGGTGGTGAGGGAGCGGTGGTGAAGGAGGCCCAGGACCTCCATGTCCTCGGCAGAGTGGGAGGGGGAGTTGAAATGTTGGGCCACGGGGCAGTGTGGTTGATTGGTGCGGGTGTCTCGGAGATGTTCCCTAAAGCGCTCTGCTAGGAGGCGTCCAGTCTCCCCAATGTAGAGGAGACCGCATCGGGAACAACGGATACAATAAATGATATTAGTGGATGTGCAAGTAAAACTTTGATGGATGTGGAAGGCCCCTTTAGGGCCTTGGATGGAGGTGAGGGAGAAGGTGTGGGTGCAGGTTTTATGGTTCCTGCGGTGGCAGGGGAAAGTGCCAGGATGGGAGGGTGGGTTGGAGGGGGGCGTGGACCTGACCAGGTAGTTACGGAGAGAACGGTCTTTGCAGAAGGCGGAGAGGGGTGGGGAGGGAAATATATCCCTGGTGGTGGGGTCTGTTTGGAGGTGGCGGATATGTCGGCGGATGATTTGGTTTATGCGAAGGTTGGTAGGGTGGAAGGTGAGCACCGGGGCGTTCTGTCCTTGTTACAGTTGGAGGGGTGGGGTCTGAGGGCGGAGGTGCGGGATGTAGACGAGATCCGTTGGAGGGCATCTTTGACCACGTGGGAAGGGAAATTGCGGTCTCTAAAGAAGGAGGCCATCTGGTGTGTTCTGTGGTGGAACTGGTCCTCCTGGGAGCAGATCCGACGGAGGCGGAGGAATTGGGAATATGGGATAGCATTTTTGCAAGAGGTAGGGTGGGAAGAGGTGTAATCCAGGTAGCTGTGGGAGTCGGTGGGTTTGTAAAAAATGTCAGTGTCAAGTCGGTCGTCATTAATGGAGATGGAGAGGTCCAGGAAGGGGAGGGAGGTGTCAGAGATGGTCCAGATAAATTTAAGGTCAGGGTGGAATATGTTGAAGGTGTTAGCCCCCTGTGTTCTCTGTCTATGATCTGATGTTTAGATTGATTCTAATCTAAAAAGTGAGATAACAGAGTTCTACATGAATGCATGCAGTTTTTGAGCAAAGTGCAATGTAACTCTGCAAGTACAAATTCACCCCACAAAATATATGTGCGCATGTGGGTCTTTGCCTGTCTGGGGTGGGGGTTGTGAGTGTGAGAAAGTGTGTGTGAGAAAAAGTGTGTGTGTGTGTGAGTGAAAGTGTGTGTGTGTGGGAGTGAAAGTGTGTGTGTGTGGGAGTGAAAGTGTGAGAGTGTGAGTGAAAGTGTGAGAGTGTGAGTGAAAGTGTGAGAGCGTGAGAGCGTGAGAGCGTGAGAGCGCGTGTGGTGCAATGGTGATCACCTGCAATGTGACATGAACCCAAGGTCCCGGTTGAGGCCCTCCCTATGGGTACCGAACTTAGCTATCAGCCTCTGCTCAGCCACTTTCCTCTGCCGCCTGTCCCGAAGTCCACCTTGGAGGATGGTCACCTGAAGGTCCGATGCTGAATGTCCTGGACCACTGAAGTGTTCCCCAACTGGGAGGGAACCCTCCTGTCCATTGATTGTTGTGCGGTGCCCATTCATCCATTGTCGTAGCCTTTGCTCAGTTTTCCCAATGTACCATACCTCCGGGCATCCTTGCCTGCGACATATAAGATAGACAATGTTGGCTGAGTCACATGAGTACCTGCCATATACAAGGTGGGAGGTGTTCCCACACGTAATAGTGGTATCTATGTCCACAAACTGACACGTTTTGCAGCGTCCACCGTGACAGGGTTGTATGGAGTTGTCCTGAGAGCCGGGCAGTTTGCTACGAACAATGATCTGTTTGAGGTTTAGTGGTTGTTTAAAGGCAAGTAGTGGAGGTGTGGGGAAGGTCTTGGTGAGGTGTTCATCCTCATTGATAATGTGTTGCAGGTGACGAAGAACATGGCATAGTTTTTCAGCCCCTGGGAAGTACTGAACAACGAAGGGTACCCTGTCAGTTGCAGCACGTGTCTGTCTCCTGAGGAGGTCAGTACGGTTCCTTGCTGTGGCACGTCGGAACTGGCAGTCGATGAGTTGAGCATCGTACCCCATTCTTGTGAGGGCATCCTTGAGTACTTCCAGGTGTCCATCACGTTCCTCCTCATCTGAGCAGATCTGGTGTATGCGTAGGGCTTGTCCATAGGGAATGGCTGTTTTAATATGTTTTGGGTGGAAGCTAGAGAAGTGTAGCATTGTGAGGTTGTCTGTGGGTTTGCGGTAGAGTGTGGTGCTGAGGTGTCCGTCCTTGATGGAGACGCACGTGTCCAAGAATGAGACAGACAGTCGAGAGTAGTCCATGGTGAGTTTGATGGTGGGATGAAACTTGTTGATGTCACTGTGTAGTTTTAGCAGTGACTCCTCGCCATGGGTCCCGAGGAAGAAAATGTCTTCAATGTACCTGGTGTACAATGTTGGTTGGAGATCCTGCATAGAGAAGAAATCTTGTTCAATCTAAACATCAGGTCATAGACAGAGAACACAGGGGGCTAACACCTTCAACATATTGTCTAGCTATCACCATTGTTAACAGCTAACCCGAGAATGCAACTTTTAAAAAAGGGTTTTGTGATTTACACATGAAAAAAGTGAAACTATCACTGTATTCTAACAGATGAAAGGCTTAACAGACAATCAATTTTTCAATGTATAATTTCAGTTACATCACACTGCAAATTTTTGCTATAAATTCTGTGTTACGATCGAGCCCTCCACAATCACCTGATGAAGGAGTGTCGCTCCGAAAGCTAATGTGCTTCCAATTAAACCTGTTGGACTATAACCTGGTGTTGTGTGATTTTTAGATTTTGTTGGAGCTGCCTAGTGCTTCTAGCTTGCCTTTCATCTTTAGTTGCTTAGGTTTCTTGCTGTTCAAAGGAAAAAGTGTCATTGTTTAAGTTTGTTCCATAGGTCATTCTTTCTTGTGTATTTTCTCAAGTCACTAGTGGACATGTGGAATTTCTTGAGATTTATCTTCAAGGCGTCTTGTAGACAAGCATAAGAATGAAAGCAGAAGTAGCTGTTCAGTCCCTTGAGCCTGCTCCACCATTCAATAGGTTCATGGCTGATCTAATTGTAATCTCAAATCCACATTCCTGCCTACACCTAAAATCCTTTTACCCCTTGCTTCAAAATAATCTTCTTACCTCTGCACTAAAACTATTCAACGGCTAGAATTTTCTTTTTCAGTATGTGGATGTACCAACTAGAGAAGGAGCAAGACTTGACTGTGGGAAATAAGGCAGGGCAAATGATTGAATTGTGGGGGAGCACTTTGGGACGAGTGATCATAATTTTATTAGCTTTAAAACAGTTATGGAAAAGGATAGACCAGATCTAAAAGTTAACGTTCTAAATTGGAGAAGGGCCCATTTTGACAGTATAAGACGAGAACTTTCAAAAGCTGATTGGGAGAGACTATTGACAGGTAAAGGGACAGTGGAAAGAGGGAGGCCTTTGAAAATAAGATAACAAGAGTCCAGAGACAGTATGTTTCTATTAATGCAAAGGTCAAGGCTGGTAGGTATAGGGAATGCAGGATGACTAGTGAAATTGAGACTCTGTTCAAGAAAAAGACTCAGATAGCTGAGATCGAGTGAGTCCCAGAGGAGTATAAGGGCAATAAGAGCATACTTAACAGGGAACTCATAAGGCCAAAAATGGGAGATGGGAGATCTTTAGTGAATAGGGTTAAAGAGAATCCATAAAGATTCTACAAATACCTTAAGGAAAAAAAGAGTAACTAGGGAGAGAATGAGACCCCTTAAAGATCAACAAGGCATCTATATCTGGAATCACAGGAGATGGGTGAGATACGAAACGAGCATTTCATGTCAGTATTTACTATGGAGAAGGATATCAAAGCTAAAGAACTTGGGGAAGTTAATAGTGCTATCTTGAACAGTGTCCATATTACAGAAGAGGAGATGCTGGATGTCTTAAAATGCACAAAGGTAGATAAATCCCTGGGACCTGATAGGGTACATCCCAGAACTTTGTGCAAAGCTGGGGTAGAAATTACTGGGCCAATTGCTGAGATATTTGTATCATTAATAGCAGAGCCGGAAGACTGGAGATTGGCTACTGTAATGCCATTATTTAAGAAAGGTGGTAAGAAAAAGCCAGGGAACTACAGATGAGTGTGCCTGATGTCAGTGGTGGGTATCTTGTTGGAAGGGATTCTGGAGGACAGCATTTATATGTGTTTGTAAAGGCAAAGACTGATTGGCAAAGATTCAATGTGACTTTGTGCGGTCTCACTAACTTGATTGAGTTTTTGAAGAAGTGACAGGAAGACTGATGAAGGTCGAGTGGTAGACAGAGTATATGGACGTCAGCAAGGTATTCAACAAAATTCTGCATGGTAGACTGGTTAGTAATGTTAGATCACATGGAATCAAGGGGAGCTACCCAATTGGATACAAAATTGGTTTGAAAGTAGGAGACAGAAGTTGATGGTGGAGGGTGTTTTTCAGACTGGAAGCCTGTTACTTGTGGTGTGTCACAAGAATCGATGCTCAGTCCACTGTTTTATTATTTATATAAATGACTTGGATGTGATTGTAGGAGGTATGGCTAGTAAGTTTGCAGATGACAACAAAATTGTTAGTGGACAGTGATGAAGGTTATCTCAGTGTACAACGGAACCTTGATCAGATGGGCTAATGGGCTGAGGAATGGCAGGTGGAGTTTAATTTAGATAAATGTGAGGTGTTGCATTTTGGTAAGGCAAGTTAGGGCAAAACTTCTATAGCTAATGGTAAGGCCCTGGGAGTGTTGTTGAACAAAAGAATCTAGGGGTACAGATGTATAATTTCTTGAAAATAGAGTCTTAGGTATGAGGAGAGTGGTGAAGAAAGTGTTTGGCATGCTTGCCTTCATTGGTCAGTACTCTGAGTATAGGAATTGGGATGACGTGCTGTACAGGAAATTAGTTAAGCCATTCTTAGAATTTTGCTATCCAGAATCAACTGTGGTCTCCCTGCTTGGGAAAGATGTTCTTAAACTTGAAAGGGTTCAGGAAAGATTTGCAGGGATTTTGCTAGGATTGAAGGATTTGTGGTATAGGGAGAAGCTGAATAGTCTAGGGTTTTTTTCCCTGCAGCGTTGGAGGCTGAGGGGTGACCTTGTAGAGATTTATAAAATCGTGAAGGGCATGGACAGGGGGAATAGCCATGGTCTTTTTCCCAGGGTAGGGAGGTCCAAAACTAGGGAGCATAAATTTAAAGTGAGAGGGGAAAGATTTGAAGGGGCCCTGAGGTGCAATGTTTTCATGCAGAGGGTGGTGCATGAATGGAACAAGCTGCCAGGCAAAATGGTGGAGGCAGGTACAATTACAATGTCTAAAAGGCATCCCAATGGGTATATGGGTAGGAAGGGTTTAAAGGAATATGGGCTAAATGCTGGAAAATGGGACTTGACTAATTTAGGATATCTCGTCGGCATGGTTGAGTTGGTCTGAAGGATCTGATTCCATGCTTTTCACTCTTTGAAGCTATAACTCTCCTTCCACCCTTTGTCAAGAGTTTGGTGCTGGAAAAGCACAGCAGGTCAGGCAGCATCCGAGGAGCAGGAGAATCGATGTTTCAGGCATTAGCTCTTCATCAGAAAACCACACTCACAACTCTGATCTCCAACATATGCAGTCGTCACTTTCTCCTAGTTGATTTCAACCCTACTGCAAAGCCTCTTTCAAGTTCTCCTTCTCTCTCTACAAGGATCTCAGTGAGTGCCTCTCTCACTGCATCCCCAGGTCGTCTCCTCTTCCCTGATTTCCTGACGAGGTGCTAATGCCTGAAACGTCATTTCTCCTGCTCCACGGATGCTGCCTGACCTGTTATGCTTTTCCAGCACGACACTCTTGACTCTGATTTCCAGCATCTGCAGTACCCACTTTCTCTTTGCTGTGACCCTTAGGTCTCTAGTCATAAGTGGAAACATTCTCTCCATAACTACCTCGTCAAAACCCTCAAGGTTTTTTTTATATTTCAATCAAGTCACCTCTTACTTTTCTCAACTTATAAATCACCCATGTTTTTCAATTGACTAATTAATATGCAAAGCCCATCCAGCAATATTATCACACATAACCAATTTTTTTTATCTATCACAAAATGACCATGACTTTTTTTTTGTTTTTAACTACAAACTACCTTTAGTAAATCATGAGGTCAATTGGATATTAATGTACAAAGTCTGTTATGGGCCCAACTTAGAAAATAAGGGGGAAAACTTTCTAATCAGCCTGTTCAGAAATGTTATTACACATCTCTGAAGCAGGTGGGACTTGAACTCAGGCCTCCCAATCCAGGATAGGGACACTACCACTGCACCACAAGAGATCAATTTAGTTTTAAATTCAGCAAATTAAATCTCTACACCTGTATTTTATTGTCAAGTAGAAATGGATAATATTAATCACAAACATGAAAGAAATTCTCTTGGCTAACATTTCTGAAGGAAACGGGGGAAGATGGTGCCTGCTTATTGTTTATTTCTTTCTCTCCTCATTCTTGTATTTCTGAAAAACATGTTGGAAGCAAAACACACCCATTGATTAATGCATTAAGATGTCAAGAAGGGATGGAAACATTTCAATGTTATATTTGCTTTTTTCCCTTTCATCATCTGCCTTAAGGAAATAATGGATGCATGAAAAGCTGATGGCAACTGACAAAAGATGATGGGGAGGGGAGATTAAGGGTCTGGGTAGGTAGTTCAAAGCTGAATTGCTTTATTGCAATATTTATCTGGTCTAAAGTAGAAAAACTAATGTGAAGGTGGAAAGCATGCTTACGAGGGCGTGATGACAGGAAAGTAGTATTTTGCGATTCAGGGAGAAATAAGCTGAGAAGGAACCTTGTAAAAGAGTTGGCCAGGTTTCCATAGTGGAGGCAAGTATGATGAGACAGGACTAATCCTGCTGTCATGATCCTGCTGCTGCAGGCAGGAGCTTGAGTAGTGCCTGCCTTGAAGAAGTTTTCCTCCTCTCTCTACAAGAATCTCAGGGAGTCCCTCTCCACTGCAACTCCCAGGTACTCTATGCTACTTTCTCCCCACCCCCACCCTCCTCTAGCTTATCTCTCCACGCTTCAGGCTCTTTGCCTTTATTCCTGATGAAGGGCTTTTGCCCGAAATGTCGATTTTGCTGCTCGTCGGATGTTGCCTGAATTGCTGTGCTCTTCCAGCACCACTGATCCAGAATCCAAAGGGGCCAGGTTAACCACCTTACCTCCTTTCCCAAAATGCTTCAGCCTGACACCAGGCATAATACACCATTGAATCACTTGACCACTTCAGAAACACTCCTCATCCTCATCTCTTTCACGTATTATCCATTTTATGAACAAACTCGCAACCCCTATTATGTTGAAAGCCATTGAGCAGTACATAAAACCCTGGGTAAACAAACAGATTCTTCAAAGCAGCTACACAAACAATATGATGCACTTACAAAAGGATCAGACCATTGGATTTCAGCCAGGAGACCATAAAACTCCCTATGTAAACAACCACACTTCAGAATTGCAATTTCAACTGAGTGCCAAACTGAATGAATAAAAGCAATAGGAAAATATGTAATAGTTTAATTTAAATTTGGGGCTGGATTCTCATCCTAGAAGTAGAGTCGTGAGAGTTGTGCAGATGATGACTGGACTCAATCATGTCTCACCTGAAAAGTGCTGGGAGGCAGCCATATGGTCTGCTGGATGTCAAGAGGATGGGGGCACTGGTTAAAAGGCCACTTAGGTGTTCGAGTTGTAGTGACAGTTGAGAATGTGGTGCTGGAAAAGCCAGTCAAACAAAAAACTGCCCTCTAGCCTTTGCATCCCTTCACTACCCACACATTTTCCATTCCCCATCCATACCAACTTGTATCACCTCATGCTGCCACCTATCTCCTAAGGCCCCCATATCGTCATAGGTGCCTCAACTCAACAATTCACTGCACTTCCCCCTCCCCAAACCCGATTCCTCATTCCCTCCATTCCAATCTATAGAACTGACAAGCCTATTACAACTGTTTACAGAACTAATGAATGCAGTAGTTAGAATAATGTGTGTGGGAAAGCATTTTTGAAAAAGAAAATCATACACTCATCTCATCTTGAAAAATCTGTTTTCTCTATAGGCTCATAAAATTTTCAATCATTTTGACATTATCAGTAGCAGACTATTAGTTTTTTACTTCAATTTAACTTGTAGAAATAAACATTTTGCAATTGATAGAATTGATCAAAGGGAAAAAGCTGCTAAGCAACGTTCTCTAATAGGTACAGCTGCATGAACACACTACCGGATGTCTGACCTCTCAACCAGCCTCATGATCTATTTAAAATAAAATTTCCTTTGCATTTTTTTCCAAGTTTTAACATCCATTAGAGGGTTTCATCACACAGTCTGTGCTTCATAGGTGGAAATGTTGCACAATAAATATTAAAGGATCCAGATTTATACTTTTGAATAATCAGTTCTAAATGGAACCTTCTCATTTGGCAGTCATTATATAAACAAAAACTGTTGTAGGCCTTGCAAAATAAGAATGCTAAAAATAACTAGCTTATTTTCTGAGAAAGGGCAGCATTTCATCAACTCATTTCACAACATGCTGGTTGACAGTGTACTGCAATAAGTAAACTGCAACTGACAACAATTTGATTTAGTTCCATTAAGCTTGAGCAAAGGTACTCTGCAGTGAATCTGAGGCTGTTTGTAGCCAGAGATTGTGCAACAGTAATCGAGATCAATCACAGTTATGGACATGCTGTACAGCATGATGCAGTTTGTTTTGCCGTCCTCTGTAATCATTCAAACTAAACTCTCCAGTGGCAGTCTGAATAAGTCTTGATACACATGGAATTTTCTGGGGAATTAAGTTGGTCCATGTGTATCTGTAAAAACTGGCTGTGCATTTCCCAATCTACTTTGCTGGAAATCAAAGTATATTGAGTGAATTTTGAATCCACTGTCCCCAAGCTCACTACTTCTGTGAATAGTGACAAGATGATTCTGTTCCTGGATCAGCTGCATATCTATATTGGTATCTTAATTCAAAATTGCATCTGAATTGCACTTTTGCTTTTTGTAACCAGCTACTCCGTCTTGTGCAGGAAATCTTAACGATCAACATATCTAAAAATAATGAGAAATATTGAATTTCCCTTTAACCTTCTACAAACTAATTTATATGGAGTAAAGAGACACATTTTGAATAGGCTACGATAAAAAGTAATCTTGCGTCATACTCTTGTAGCATAAGATAAAATTCTAATTTATTGGAAGAAGTAGAATTTAAATTTAACATTTAATTATTGAAATCGATTACCTTGATCGTGGATGTACGTAAACAATTACATATATCAATTATATAAACAACAAAAGTTTGCATGAAATTTGGCAAGCCAAGTCAGTGGAAGTCCAAGCTGATAAGCAGCAGCAATACCATTTTTCCAGGTTTGAACATGTTGGGTTGGGTTGGATGTTATAAATTTTTCTCAATACTTTCCTACCTGCTACATGTTAGGGCTGATATAAAGACTGACACCATTTTTCCAATCACAGCTTGCTTTCCATTTTACAGTGAACCATGAAGTTGACAGGCAGGTGACTGCCCTTAAGCCTTTTGAGACCCATAAATTAACAATTATTGGCCATTGAAGAGCATACTTAAGGGCTGCATTATGTGACAGGGTAAGCTGGAGGCAGATTTCACTGAGAGGGCTACAGTTGGGCAAGAAAGACCCCTGTGCCTATCAGAGATGATATTCTATTAGTTACAACATCCCCCCATCTTTAATCCTGCTTGTTAAAACTGAACTCTAGACTCCTCTCATCGTCTGTGGGATCTACCAACCAAATGTGCCTATTAATCTGGTCTGCAATAGCCTATTCCTCAGAGACTGCCTTTAATCCCAGCAGTAACCATAGCTCAATCCTAGCATGGCTGGGCCTACAGAGCTGTCAGCCAATCAGATTACTTAGCTGATTTGTAGGGCAGGACTACTTCCAAGATAGGACTGGAAATCCCACTCTGAAACAATTGAAGCAGACACTAAAATAGCTAGGTTTCTAGTGAGCAGGGTGATACCCAGCATTTCCATCACAAGGGTGGATGGGGCCAATACAATTCAGTCCAATGTTCAGGAAATGTTAGGGGAAAAAAAAATGCATTCCTACCCATGAACAACTAGCAAAATTGCTTTTTACTATCAAGCATTCAAGCTCTGCTATAAATGAAATGAATGGAAAATAATTACTTTTGGTGCCATTTTCACTATAGTTCCTCAAGTACTGAATATGCCATGTCTTGTTGTAATATTTGTACATTATTTTATCACTTTGTCTCTCCATCATGTTACTGATTATCATTTATATCATAACAAATAAAACTAATCATTTGCCATTGGAAAATTGAAAACTTGCATCTAGCACTTGAAAATCCAGAATTAAAATGGCGATTAGTTACCTTTTTAAGTGCCAACCTTGTCTTTTCAGGGACAATGGGGAAACAGAACAGCAAACTTGCCCCCGAGGTCATGGAAGATCTGGTGAAGAACACAGAATTTAATGAACACGAACTCAAACAATGGTACAAAGGATTTCTTAAAGACTGTCCTAGTGGCAGACTGAACCTGGATGAATTCCAGCAACTGTATGTAAAGGTATGTTTATTTTTTATTATAAATCAAGTTTGTTCGTTGACATTATTCCATTGGTCAAAATAAACAAGCTGATATTACATAAGTTTCCTATTGGTAAAAATGTCAGGGGAAGTTTTATACTCTGTTAAATATTGTATAGTGATTCATAACACAGTTCTTTGTGTTTTTTTTAATTCACTGGTGGGATGTGGGCATTGCTGGCTGGGTCAGCATTTATTGCCTGTCCTTAGTTGCCATTAAGAAGGCGGGAGTAAGCTGCCTTCTTGAACTGCTACAGTCAGTATATTGTAGGTAGACCTGTAATGCCATTAGGGATGGAATTTCAGAATTTAAACCCAGCAACACTTAAGGAATGGTGATAGACAGGCCGGCTACTTGCGGAGCGTTTCAGAGAACACCTCTGGGACACCCAGACCAACCAACCCAACCACCCTGTGGCTCAACATTTCAATTCCCCCTCCCACTCCACCAAGGATATGCAGGTCTTTGGACTCCTCCATCGCCAGACCACAACAAAAAGACGGTTGGAGGAAGAGCGCCTCATCTTCCGCCTAGGAACCCTCCAACCACAAGGGATGAACTCGGATTTCACCAGTTTCCTCATTTCCCCTCCCCCCACCTTGTCTCAGTCTAATCCATCGAATTCAGCACCGCCTTCCTAACCTGCAATCTTCTTCCCGACCTCTCCGCCCCCACCCCAGTCTGACCTATCACCCTCACCTTGACCTCTTTCCACCTATCACATTTCTGACGCCCCTCCCCCAAGTCCCTCCTCCCTACCTTTTATCTTAGCCTGCTAGACAAACTTTCCTCATTCCTGAAGAAGGGCTTATGCCCGAAACGTCGATTCTCCTGTTCCCTGGATGCTGCCTGACCTGCTGCGCTTTTCCAGCAACACATTTTCAGCTCTGATATATTTCCATGTCAGGATGGTGAATGGCTTGGAGAGGAAGTTGCAGGTGACAGTGGTGTTCCTGGCATTGGCGTTTGCAAATTAACTACACTTAGCTTATAGTCAATCTGATCTAATGCCATTGTTTAAATTGAGTAAAAGAAAATTGAGAGTTAAATTGTCTGACAAGAGCTGGATTTTTATTCTTCAAGGTGGATGCTAAGAATCAAAATTTCTCACCTCTGCCATTGATCCACCCTACAAATAAAATGTCCACAAGACAGCGTTTTCATTGTTGAGAATGAAGAGTTTTGGAGTTGGGCCCACTGCCCCAAAAAGAGTTCTGTGACAGCTATAGGAACTGCTGGCTGCTAAAGCATGCAGGTAAAAACAATGACTGCAGATACTGGAAACCAGATTCTGGATCAGTGGTGCTGGAAGAGCACAGCAATTCAGGCAGCATCCGAGGACAGGCAAAATCGACGTTTCGGGCAAAAGCCCTTCATCAGGAATAAAGGCAGAGAGCCTGAAGCGTGGAGAGATAAGCTAGAGGAGGGTGGGGGTAGGGATAGAGTAGCATAGAGTACAATAGGTCAGTGGGGGAGGAGATGAAGGTGATAGGTCAGGGAGGAGAGGGTGGAGTGGATAGGTGGAAAAGGAGCTGGGCAGGTCGGACAAGTCCGGAGAAACTAGGATGAGGTGGGGGAAGGGGAAATGAGGAAACTGTTGAAATCCACATTGATGCCCTGGGGTTGAAGTGTTCCGAGGCGGAAGATGAGGCGCTCTTCTTCCATGCGTCTGGTGGTGAGGGAGCGGCGGTGGAGGAGGCCCAGCACCTCCATATCCTCGGCAGAGTGGGAGGGGGAGTTGAAATGCTGGGCCACGGGACGGTGTGGTTGATTGGTGCGGGTGTCCCGGAGATGTTCCCTAAAGCGCTCTGCTAGGAGGCGCCCAGTCTCCCCAATGTAGAGGAGACCGCATCGGGAGCAACGGATACAATAAATGATATTAGTGGATGTACAGGTAAAACTTTGATGGATGTGGAAGGCTCCTTTAGGGCCTTGGATGGAGGTGAGGGAGGAGGTGTGGGCACAGGTTTTACAGTTCCTGCGGTGGCAGGGGAAAGTGCCAGGATGGGAGGGTGGGTCGTAGGGGGACGTGGACCTGACCAGGTAGTCACGGAGGGAACGGTCTTTGCGGAAGGCGGAGAGGGGTGGGGAGGGAAATATATCCCTGGTGGTGGGGTCTGTTTGGAGGTGGCGGAAATGTCGGCGGATGATTTGGTTTATGCGGAGGTTGGTAGGGTGGAAGGTGAGCACCAGGGGCGTTCTGTCCTTGTTGCGGCTGGAGGGGTTGGGTCTGAGGGCAGAGGTGCGGGATGTGGACGAGATCCGTTGGAGGGCATCTTTAACCACGTGGGAAGGGAAATTGCGGTCTCTAAAGAAGGAGGCCATCTGGTGTGTTCTATGGTGGAACTGGTCCTCCTGGGAGCAGATACGGCGGAGGCGGAGGAATTGGGAAGACGGGATGGCATTTTTGCAAGATGTAGGGTGGGACCAGGTGTAATCCAGGTAGCTGTGGGAGTCGGTGGGTTTGTAGAAAATGTCAGTGTCAAGTCGGTCGTCACTGATGGAGATGGAGAGGTCCAGGAAGGGGAGGGAGGTGTCAGAGATGGTCCAGGTAAATTTAAGGTCAGGGTGGAATGTGTTGGTGAAGTTGATGAATTGCTCAACCTCCTCGTGGGAGCACGAGGTGGCGCCAATGCAGTCATCAATGTAGCGGAGGAAGAGGTGGGGAGTGGTGCCGGTGTAATTACGGAAGATCAACTGCTCTACATAGCCAACAAAGAGACAGGCATAGCTGGGGCCCATACGTGTGCCCATGGCTACCCCTTTGGTCTGGAGGAAGTGGGAGGATTCAAAGGAGAAATTGTTAAGGGTGAGGACCAGTTCGGCCAAACGAATGAGAGTGTCGGTGGAGGGGTACTGTTGGGAACGTCTGGAGAGGAAAAAATGGAGGGCTTGGAGGCCCTGGTCATGGCGGATGGAGGTGTAGAGGGATTGGATATCCATGGTGAAGATGAGGCGTTGGGGGCCGGGGAAACGGAAGTCTTGGAGGAGGTGGAGGGCGTGGGTGGTGTCTCGAACGTATGTGGGGAGTTCCTGGACTAGGGGGGATAGGACAGTGTCGAGGTAGGTAGAGATGAGTTCAGTGGGGCAGGAGCATGCTGAGACAATGGGTCGGCCAGGGTGGTCAGGCTTGTGGATCTTGGGAAGGAGGTAGAACCGGGCAGTGCGGGGTTCCCGGACTATGAGGTTGGAGGCTGTGGTTGGGAGATCTCCTGAGGTGATGAGGTTCAGAACCTCATCACCTCAGGAGATCTCCCAACCACAGCCTCCAACCTCATAGTCCGGGAACCCCGCACTGCCCGGTTCTACCTCCTTCCCAAGATCCACAAGCCTGACCACCCTGGCCGACCCATTGTCTCAGCATGCTCCTGCCCCACTGAACTCATCTCTACCTACCTCGACACTGTCCTATCCCCCCTAGTCCAGGAACTCCCCACATACGTTCGAGACACCACCCACGCCCTCCACCTCCTCCAAGACTTCCGTTTCCCCGGCCCCCAACGCCTCATCTTCACCATGGATATCCAATCCCTCTACACCTCCATCCGCCATGACCAGGGCCTCCAAGCCCTCCATTTTTTCCTCTCCAGACGTTCCCAACAGTACCCCTCCACCGACACTCTCATTCGTTTGGCCGAACTGGTCCTCACCCTTAACAATTTCTCCTTTGAATCCTCCCACTTCCTCCAGACCAAAGGGGTAGCCATGGGCACACGTATGGGCCCCAGCTATGCCTGTCTCTTTGTTGGCTATGTAGAGCAGTTGATCTTCCGTAATTACACCGGCACCACTCCCCACCTCTTCCTCCGCTACATTGATGACTGCATTGGCGCCACCTCGTGCTCCCACGAGGAGGTTGAGCAATTCATCAACTTCACCAACACATTCCACCCTGACCTTAAATTTACCTGGACCATCTCTGACACCTCCCTCCCCTTCCTGGACCTCTCCATCTCCATCAGTGACGACCGACTTGACACTGACATTTTCTACAAACCCACCGACTCCCACAGCTACCTGGATTACACCTGGTCCCACCCTACATCTTGCAAAAATGCCATCCCGTCTTCCCAATTCCTCCGCCTCCGCCGTATCTGCTCCCAGGAGGACCAGTTCCACCATAGAACACACCAGATGGCCTCCTTCTTTAGAGACCGCAATTTCCCTTCCCACGTGGTTAAAGATGCCCTCCAACGGATCTCGTCCACATCCCGCACCTCTGCCCTCAGACCCAACCCCTCCAGCCGCAACAAGGACAGAACGCCCCTGGTGCTCACCTTCCACCCTACCAACCTCCGCATAAACCAAATCATCCGCCGACATTTCCGCCACCTCCAAACAGACCCCACCACCAGGGATATATTTCCCTCCCCACCCCTCTCCGCCTTCCGCAAAGACCGTTCCCTCCGTGACTACCTGGTCAGGTCCACGTCCCCCTACGACCCACCCTCCCATCCTGGCACTTTCCCCTGCCACCGCAGGAACTGTAAAACCTGTGCCCACACCTCCTCCCTCACCTCCATCCAAGGCCCTAAAGGAGCCTTCCACATCCATCAAAGTTTTACCTGTACATCCACTAATATCATTTATTGTATCCGTTGCTCCCGATGCGGTCTCCTCTACATTGGGGAGACTGGGCGCCTCCTAGCAGAGCGCTTTAGGGAACATCTCCGGGACACCCGCACCAATCAACCACACCGTCCCGTGGCCCAGCATTTCAACTCCCCCTCCCACTCTGCCGAGGATATGGAGGTGCTGGGCCTCCTCCACCGCCGCTCCCTCACCACCAGACGCATGGAAGAAGAGCGCCTCATCTTCCGCCTCGGAACACTTCAACCCCAGGGCATCAATGTGGATTTCAACAGTTTCCTCATTTCCCCTTCCCCCACCTCATCCTAGTTTCTCCGGACTTGTCCGACCTGCCCAGCTCCTTTTCCACCTATCCACTCCACCCTCTCCTCCCTGACCTATCACCTTCATCTCCTCCCCCACTGACCTATTGTACTCTATGCTACTCTATCCCTACCCCCACCCTCCTCTAGCTTATCTCTCCACGCTTCAGGCTCTCTGCCTTTATTCCTGATGAAGGGCTTTTGCCCGAAACGTCGATTTTGCCTGTCCTCGGATGCTGCCTGAATTGCTGTGCTCTTCCAGCACCACTGCTAATGCATGCAGTTTAAAAAGACCTGCCTCAGAGCTCTGGATCTCATCACAGTTGTATAAAAGTAATGAGACAGAAAACAATCCTGAATTTTACCCCTTTGCATAGAATCCACCATTATCCTTTCGTGACAAACTATGCTCCCCCTCTACCCTCAATGGCCCCTAATGCTCTCCACGTCAAGATATGCACCACTATCCTCTCCCATAACCCCACATATCTTCATGCCAAGCTGTGCCTCTTCAATGACTTCCCATAGCTTCTCATACGTTCCATGGCAACCCTTCCACGTAACCCCACAGCTCTGCATAGCCTCCATGCCAAACTGTGCTGTCTACCCATTCCTATGGCCTATCTCCCCCATCATCGCAGCCAAGCCTTGTAGCCATTCCACCATGGTTCTTCACATTCTCTGTGCCAAGCTTTACGTTTTCTACCCACTCTTCGCGACCCATCCACAAAGCACCAGATTGATTTATGTTCACCCCAACTTCCCCATGGCCCCTTATAGCCTTTATGCAAATCTAGGCCCTTCCATGCCTATGCACGCAGTATACATAAAATAAACATTCACTCACCTTTCAGCAATAAACAACTTTTAGAGACCTAAAAGAGTGTCAATCAACCAGATATTTAAAGAACCAATAGCAGAAACTGCAAGCATGTGATACCTGTTTATCTCATGTAAATATCATTAAGCAATTGAAAAATAGTTCTATGAGAAAAGTTGATCTGGTTCCATGAAAATAACACGGGGAAGAAGTGCCTATTTCCACAGCAAAGCCATTGATGTTGGGAATTCAGATCTTGCAATCTGCCACACTGGTCATCCTTATCCCTTTTTGCACATAATTAAGTATGCTGTAAACAGCCTTGGGAATCCCCAAAACCCTTCTGGTTGACATTTTTCAACTCTGTGGAAATCTATCCCTTAGTATTACTGGAGCTAAAAATTGTGCTGTGTTATTATCATTTCTTTGCTGTTACTCCTCATGACCCTATTCCCATATCCCATTATTCACAGAAAGTCCAAACTTGTGCGTCTCCCAGTCTGTTGTGAGACTGGTGAAACTGCGACCCTAATAAATATTCAATGGCCTTTCTCAAAGGCACTATATTTGATGACTGCTGAATGGAGTGATTGTGAATTACAGCTGTTGCTATAAGTGAAATTAATTTTCAATGAAGTATGTAAATCATTGCATTTGTGATGCTCAAATGAGATTGCTCTAGAGGATTTTTTTGTGCATATGCATTATCAAGACATTACCCAAAGAAATTGCCAAAATTGTTATGAATCAGGGATAATTTTCATGTCAAAGTAGCTGTCGGCTTCAAGCTGTTACTGATTTCTACCATAAGAAATTAACTGAATATTGAAACAGTAATGATTCTTTCGTAAGTTGTGCTACAAAGCGTAAATTTTTAATAAGCAGAGGTGTATTGGATTTTTGTAAAATCTTAGGCTGCTGTTGATGTGTTGTGTGCAAGTTTCAACATGCCATTATAGAAATAATTTAAAAGCAATGGAAAGGTACAATGCACATTCAATGTTACCTTTCCGGGGATAACACTTTGTAGTAATGAAAAAAGACTTCAGATTTTGGGGCTTATTTTACTCAAGATGAAAGGATTAGAAAATGTTTTGTATTGGTGTTTTATATTAGAAGGTGGCCTAACGGAAATCTTGAAGATTTACAAGAAACTAATGAGTAGGATAAACAAATGATTGGTATGATTGTAGCAAGAATCCACATTAAAAGTCAAAGAATCATAGAGATGTACAGCACGGAAACAGACCCTTTGGTCCAACCCGTCCATGCCGACCAGATATCCCAACCCAATCTAGTCCCACCTGCCAGCACCTAGCCCATATCCCTCAAAATTCATATACTTATCCAAATGCCTTTTAAATGCTGCAAGTGTACCAGCCTCCACCATTTTCTCTGCCAGCTCATTCCATACATGTACCACCCTTAAGTTGCCCCTTAAGTCTCTTTTGTATCTTTCCCCTCTCACTCTAAACCTATGCCCTCTAGTTCTGGACTCCTCGACCCCAGAGAAAAGACTTTGCCTATTTACCCTATCCATGCCCCTCATAATTTTGTAAACCTCCTCAGCCTCCAACGCTCCAGGGAAAACAGCCCAGCCTGTTCAGCCTCTCCCTATAGCTCAAATCCTCCAACCCTGGCAGCATCGTTGTAAATCTTTTCTGAACCCTTTCAAGTTTCACAACATCTTTCCGATAGGAAGGAGACCCGAATTGCACACAATTTCTGCTAAAGCAGAAATTTTCTGCCTTGAGCATTGCTGAATTAAAGTTCAAACAGTGGAAATTTCACAGTGTAAGAACTCACTGAGATTAGACTAGATGACAAACAGTTTTGATCGGGACAATGGCTTGTTTCTGTGCTGTGGTTTTCTACGATTCTATGGGTTGGAATTTCATCATGCATATGTAAACTTGGGTGCAGGTGTGTTACATACTATGCCAAATGCTATGCCAAAATATCATTGCTGTTTTATATTAACCTGTTGATCCTTAAGTTGGAATCCACCTCAGTTTATTATTATGTCTCCACCCTTCGGCAGTGTGAGGCTCCCGCATGGATGCTGGTTCATACTGGATTAAAATGGAGCATTGACTCAGAAAACAGCAAGTGTTTCATTTATTATGCTTTGTTTGCATTTTTAAAGCATTAATTTATCATTTCTAGGATTTGTGTTGTGTTTCTTAGTATTTCTTTGACTGTATTTCGGTGACACTTATTTAAATTGCTGAAAATATTGAAAAGCTTCAAGTTTGCATTCTCCTAAATATGCGAGAATAGGTTTGGACTTTGTTTTAGGGTATAATGCGGATGTTAGTAAATTGGTTATTTTGTACCTTCGTGAAATTTTATTCTGGCTAAAGGTACTAGGAGAAGCTCAATCATTGTTTATCAGAAAGCCTGGATGGTTTTCCTGCTGCTAAATCCTGCAAAGTTATATTGTTTGCCATTACTTCCATTTATGTGGTTTCTAAATTCTAAGAAATCTACTCCATTTAATCAGCTGCAACTTATTAAATCAAACAATACACAATGTTTTCACTCTCATTAGCAGTGAATATCGTGCAAGTAAAAATTCCACATTTACCAATGGAATTTACCATTCTTAAGCTGTCTCAACCACCAACCACTCACTCAAGCTCAAGAAAAAGCAATGACCTTGCAGGTTGTCAAGGTAGAAGGTACTGCCTTTTCTGGTAGTTTAAGGAAAATTAAACATATTAGCCAGGTTGTCTTGGAAAGATTAATGAACAGAATCAGGGGAGAAAGGAACTGAAGATAATTATTAGAATTAATTAAATCTTTAGGATTCTACATCACCACTCCATTCCCATGGAAAATCAGGAAAGATTTATCAACTGATTTATATCATTGTTGTAGTTATTTTGATCAACCTGCTCCAACATTTTATGAACAGATGGGATTTGAACCTAGACCTCAGGCCCAGAGGTAGAGACACTATCATTGCCCTGCAAAAGTCTAGTTAGATGTGATTGTGGATCACGGTGGTGTGCTTATTCATGAAATAGATTTTGATGGCATTGCAGATCAAATGATGTTAACTGTTCACATCACTAAATTTTTTTTTATTCATTGTTGAAATGTGATTTGACTTGATCCAGGATGGGCTTGACCTATCTTGTTTTAAAGTAAAACATAACTGTAATATTGTTTCGTGACAAATCTGTGATTGTAATCCTTTCAGGTTTCTAGATAGACATCTGTTACAGAATTCAACATGAATATTTCACAGTGAAATTAAATCAATAGCTCAAAGCATAAATGTAGTAGATTGTCTGTATCCCTCAGTGTAAAGGAAAAGAAATTGCCAGGCCAAATCGGGAAGCTTCCATTCTGGTGGGACCTGGGTGGGCTGTGCCTGAAACAACTTGTGAAAAACCAATGTTCCCATTGTTGGTTTTAAATCAGGCCTTAATTGAGTAAGTAGGACTCTGATGCCAGTTTAGAATTCAACAAGTCAGATTATGTGGTCCAGCAAAGGAGGGCTTTCAAAGCAATAATTAGAAATTGGTTGCAATAATGCAGCACTCCCTGGACATTCAGTGCCTGCAATCCTGTTGGTCCATGTTGATGATGTTCATCCTTAAAAATGGACCATTGCAGTATCAGTGAGCCAGCTAAGATCAGAAGTATAAGTGAAATAAACTATTGTTTTCAGCAATGCTTTTATTGTATGCACTCTTAGCTTCAAAGTTGCTTTGATGGTGCCTTAGAGAGCTTGTAGTATGAAGAAATCTATATAATGCTGTGAACTAGTTAAAAACCTATTGGCAAAGTTTGGTCCATTGTATGCGTATACAGTAACTGAAATTCCATTTGTTGCAATGATTTCCTTCATGATGTAATCACTGCTTCAGACATGAGACCTTGCAGTTACTTGATTTCAATCAGCTGGATTCCTAGTTTACTACAATCATTAATGTTTTCTCTGCGTTTGAAGAAGCCCATCCCAATATATTTCCATGGGAAGAAAGACAGCATCGACAGGTCTAGCACAAGAGCTTGAAATAATTTCTTCTCATGGTTTTCTCAAGACCTCGTCACCAAACTGAATATCCTGCTCTGGCTGGACATGTTGTGAAACCCAGAATTCTATGATGCAATTGTTGCACGAGATAAAATCTTGGGACTCTCAGAATGACCAATCCCTCATGACAAAATTATGAATTATTTGCAAATGCTTTGATTCTGTGCATTTATGATGGTCTGATCATTCAATATCTTGAGTTGTTCCTACAGAGTTGTGGTGGTTTTCAGTGTAAAGGTTTCAACACGACAGCAAAACCATGTCTATTTGTTCAGGCCTTGTCATGGGGATATGGGATAAAGCATCCACTATGCTCTGTTTTCCCAGGACATATTTGCATCAGACCTTGTCATTCTTAGTCTGAATCATTGTTAACATGCGGAGGTGCTTTTGCAAGTTGCTCAGAAGTTAAACATGTCATCAAGGCTTCATGATCTGTCCCTATCTTGATAGGGAGATCAAGAACATAATTGGCAAGCTCTTTGCAAGACCGTATAGCAGCTAATGTTTCTTTCTCTATCATCTGTATTTTTGAGTAGCCTCCAGCTAAGATAGCATGCCTGGTAGACCGATCTTTCCATCTGCCTATAACTGAAAGAGTACAACTCTCAGTCCTGGAGAAGACACAATCTGCAGCATTGATAATAGGTAGCTCTGGGTTATAAATGATGAAAATATTGGGTGATATCAACATCTCTTTGATTTTTCTCTAGCAGCCTCTGTTGTACTTTCTCCCAACATAGGGGCATGGATAGGATAAATAGACTAAGTCTTTTTCCTGGGGTCGGGAGTCCAGAACTAGAGGGCATAGGTTTAGGGTGAGAGGGTAAAGATATAAAAGAGACCTAAGGGGCAACTTTTTCACATAGAGGGTGGTACGTGGATGAAATGAGCTGCCAGAGGAAGTGGTGGAGGCTGGTACAACTGCAGCATTTAAAAGGCATTTGAATGGGTATATGAATAGGAAGGGTTTGGAGGGATATGGACTAGGTGCTGGCAGGTGGGACTAGATTGGGTTGGGATATCTGGTCAGCATGGACGGGTTGGACCGAAGGGTCTGTTTCCGTGCTATATATCTCTATGACTCTATGGCTTGTTATAACAGCTGGCACATTGGGTTTTAAACCTTGAGAGCTTAGTCATTTTCTAAGGGGCTCTGAAACCTTCTTATTCCTTTTTTTTTTGGGATGTAGGCATCACCGGCAAGATTAGCATTTATAGGCAATCTATGTTTTTTTTTTAATTTGCTCCTGGGATATGGAGGAGAAAGTGAGGTCTGCAGATGCTGGAGATCAGAGCTGAAAATGTGTTGCTGGAAAAGCGCAGCAGGTCAGGCAGCATCCAAGGAACAGGAGTAGCTGAAAATGTGTTGCTGGAAAAGCGCAGCAGATCATTCCTGAAGAAGGGCTTATGCCCGAAACGTCAATTCTCCTGTTCCTTGGATGCTGCCTGACCTGCTGCGCTTTCCAGCAACACATTTTCAGCTCCTGGGATATGGAGGCCATTGGTCAGGCCAGTATTTATTGCTCAGCCCTAATTGACTTAGAATTGAGTGGCTAGCTGGGTCTTTTTGGCGGGTGGTTAAGAGTTGATTAGATTGCTGTGTGTCAGGAGTCACATGTAAGGACCAGTTAAGGATTGCTGGTTTCAATGGGGCTAGAAACACCCATAGCGCTATTAGGAAAGAAGTTCCAGAAGTTCCCAATGACAGTGAACGAATGATGATAGATTTCCAAATCAGGCTGGTGTGTGTCTTGAAGCGTGACATCACCCACCCATGCTACTTCTGTCTTGATTTTTTGAAAACCAAAACTGTTTACTTTGCTTGGCAACAGGTTTATAGAATCCCTCTAAAGACGCATTTTGTCACAACCCTGACCTCAGTTTGTCTGTTCAGATATTTGTTATTGTTTAATATTAAGCAAGTGACTGCTTGACTGCAAGTGGTCAGATAATGACCATCTACAACAGAAGAGAGTCTGATCATTGCTCCTTGATATTCAATGTCATACCCTTCACTGAAACTCCACTATTGACATTTTGGGAATTACTATTAATCCGAAACTGAATTGGACTATGACTCAGGTGGGTCAGAATTCTGTGGTGAATAATGTACCTTCAGACTCTCCAATGCCTGACAACAATGTACAAAGCACAAGTCAGGAATATGAGAGAAACCCACCCACACCTTCAACATAAGCTTCCTTCACCACTGACTATGTGTACCATCTATATGATGCACTGCAGTATATCACCTAAGGCTTCTCTGACAGCACCTTCCAAAGCTGTGATCTCTACTATCTCAAAGGATAAGAGTAGCAGATGGTTGGGAACAAGTCACACACATTCATCATGAATTGGAAATACATTGCCATTCCTTCACTGTCACTGGGTCAAAATCCTGGAACTCATTTCTTAATAGTCCTATGGTGTCCCTGCAAGACCAAAGACTGCAGTGTTTCAAGTTGATATCTCACCACCACCTTCTAAAAGGCAATTAGGGATAAGCAATAAAATCCGAGCTTAGACAGTGAAGCCCACAACAAATGAAAAACAAATGCTTCAACTAAGATTCTGATTAATTTTTCATTTAAGCTGCCATACTCAGTTCTATGCAAGTCTGTATAATTGATAAAAGTGTCACTGTTTCCCTGATCATTAAGTAGGTTCATTAAATTTAGCTTGCTCGACAATGGAGTTTCGTTTGCAGACTGAAGTATCTATCAAGACTATTTTTACTTCCTTGCATGTAGCTTTTTGTTCAGTGCCCCATGCCTTACTACAATATCATCTACACAGCAATACATTGTACACAATAACGGACTGAGATGCACGCTGTTTGGTTCCACAGTGAGGCCGGATACAGTGCGATAACTCTTATAGCTTTGGCATCAATTGAGCCATGCTTCTGCTTGTTTGGAGCCTGCAGTTTTCAGCTATGGCAGATACTTTTCCATAATGTTCTTTCATTGATTGCTTCCAGATCATCATTTTGATGCTGAGGAATATTAATGGAATCCTCCAAATAAGGAAAATGTTAACTTTATTTAAGAAGCATCTGAATGTAGCTGCAAGGAACTGCAAGATCATGTGGCATTGTATTATTCCCTGTGGTGTATGTAATGGGCTAAATCTT